>NC_080112.1:134458292-134758292 GCF_950005125.1 Chionomys nivalis
CCTCCTGCCACCACCTCCCATTTCCCTCCCCCTCCCCCATCAAGTCCCCCTCCCTCATCAACCCGAAGAGCAATCAGGGTTCCCTGCCCTGTGGAAGTCCAAGGACCACCCACCTCCATCCAGTCTAGTAAGGTGAGCATCCAAACTGCCTAGGCTCCCACAAAGCCAGTACGTGCAGTAGGATCAAAAACCCATTGCCATTGTTCTTGAGTTCTCAGTAGTCCTCATTGTCCGTTATGTTCAGCGAGTCCGGTTTTATCCCATGCTTTTTCAGACCCAGGCCAGCTGGCCTTGGTGAGTTCCCGATAGAACATCCCCATTGTCTCAGTGTGTGAGTGCACCCCTCGTGGTCCTGAGTTCCTTGCTTGTGCTCTCTCTCCTTCTGCTCCTGATTTGGACCTTGAGATTTCAGTCCGGTGCTCCAATATGGGTCTCTGTCTCTGTCTCCTTTCATCGCCTGATGAAGTTTAACTTTAACATAGCAAAATTACATATAACAAAACAGTTATCAAGTAAAAATTACAATATTTACATCTATTTTATCTTTATCATAACTAAGGAAAACTATAACTAACTATTCTTCAACTCCATCAAAGACTCCAGAAAGATACAATATTACCTAAGCAAACAAGAAATAAGCAACTTCCAAACTCTAGAAATGACAGAGACATCTCGCTGCCTGGACAGTCACCCAAAGTTTCTCTGTACCGTTGGGGCATCCATCTTTGGCCTACAGGCCCATAGTATCCAGAGACATTTCCATGAAGCAGGAAATTTCAAAGGCAGTTCAGTCACTATCTGCTGTGTCCTACAAAATGTCTCACAGACTCTTTCATGAATCAGGAACCCCGAAAGATCATCTCACCTTTAGGCAAGTTCTCTCTCTGTGGGTTCTCTGTGTCCAGTTTATGCAACAGTCCAGGCAAGAGCAGTTTCTTGCCCAAATGTCTATCAGACTCCATAAGGTGTATCTTCGATGCCCATCTTCTTCTTTAAGTAGATTGGTGCTGCCAGGAGCAGACGTGTCTCATTGTCATGAAAAACCCTAAGTTATTAAAACATTAAATGCCATATTCTGTAGTCTTTGAAAGACATGAGAATGTCTATCGGAAATATATCTATGCACATCTAAAAAAATCTAACTAACATGACTACAAGCTTGATTATTATTAATGATTATCCATTAACAACCTATATACATTACGTTTTTAAATGAACTACACAATCACAATACCCTAATCAATATCAGAAATATATATATATATATACATATAACAAAATTGACCTTAAATTTATATCAATAAAGTCAAAATCATACCGATGCAAATTATTCATATCTATATCATATCCCCCTTTAAATGTACAAAGAACATTTATAAACAATATTTGGGATATGGGCGCAGTTATTTCTCTCCAAACTGCTTCCTGCTGTATAGGGGCGCTGTTAATTAGGTCTTTTATGGTGTAACCTGTCTGTTAGGTTCATCTCAGTCGGCAGTTGAGTGAAGTAATTTTTTGAAGGTGTTCACAGCAACCCTTCAGGAGGGTGTGGTCCATCATACCATATTGGGATAGAAGCAATACACAGGGTCTCATCATCTGTGAAAACAAAAGAAGAAACTCCTTTCCAAAGCATCATGTCCTTAGATCCAAATTTTAAAGTCAAGGTATTTTCAAAATATCTATGTTGGATTAGTCCATCAGCATTTATAAAAATATATCTTTTAGGGGGCTGGAGAGATGGCTCAGTGGTTAAGAGCATTGCCTGCTCTTCCAAAGGTCCTGAGTTCAATTCCCAGCAACCACATGGTGGCTGACAACCATCTGTAATGAGGTCTGGTGCCCTCTTCTGGACTTCAGGCATACACGCAGAAAGAATATAGTATACATAATAAATAAATAAATAAATAAATAAATAAATATTTAAAAAAATATATATCTTTTAGCATCTGTTGCTCCTTCCTCATCATTCAAACAATTCAAACAGAGCATAATAGCATATAGTATCAAGATTCTCATTGTGTTTTCCATCTTTGTGCGGCTTTATTTTAACCTCTATTTCGTTTATTTTTACTTTTATTTTATATTCTCTGTATATCTTTGTCCTGGAATAACTCTGTAGATCAGGCTGTCCTTGAACTCTCAGAGATCCTTCTGTCTCCGCCTCCAGGCATTGGGATTAAAGGTGTGTGCTACCACACCTTGAAGTCACAGAGGTCAATCTCCCTCTGCCTCCCAAGTGTTGGGATTAAAGGTGTGTAGTACCATACCCAACTACTTTCTTTCTTCCTTTTTTACTTTTAAGAACTTTAACTTTTAGCCTGCATATATTTTTAAGCACACTGTAAATCATTTAAAGGTTTTCTTTGTCTTTGAATCTCTCTTTACTGTATCTCTCTCTTTTTCTGACCACACGAGCCTTTAAATTACTGAGCAATATGGGTAGGATTAAAGCCGTGGCTTTGCCAGCTAGATCCAGCCCATTCGTTAGCTTTCCAGCCTCATGGTGGAGGTACTGCTGGAGCCATTTTTATCGCAACTACTCTATGGCGTTTCAAAGTCCCTGCCAGCAAGCAAGTTGCAGCATTCTGCTCACAGATCACACTCATTTGGACTGACTGCCTGAAAGAGTCAGAGTTTGCCCTGGCAGGACAGACCAGAGAGCCAGCATTTTAAATAAAGCAGCACAACTTTTTTCCTGCTACGGCTGAAAACAAACAAGCATGCAGTCAGTTTTTATCAATACCGTTTAAGTGTTTCGTGGCAGGACCACTTAAGAGCTGCAGGGTTTGCAGTTAAAGCTGAGTCGGGAAGCCTCTCTTAGATGCGAGCGCTTGCTTGCCTCTAGCAAGCAGAGCAGACCCGAGAAATTGCTGCTTCCAAGAAGCCATGCTGTACTCTATTCTTTCCCAAGCTTTCTCAGGCTTTCTGTGGATATAGTTGTCCACACGTTGGGGGCCATTCTGTAGTGGAAGCTGTGGGCTGCATTCCTGCCACCCATCTCCTGGCCGCCTGGCTAGCTTATGCCCCAAAATAACAACACACAAACTGTATTCTTTTAAACACTGCCTGGCCCATTATATCTAGCCTCTTTTAGGCTAATTCTCACGTATTAATTTAGCCCATTTCTAATAATCTGCATAGCACCACTAGGTGCGCTTACTGGGAAAGATTCAGCATGTCTGCCCTGGTGGCTGGCTGCAGCATCTGGCTCTGAGAGGAACTGCCCTGCATCTAAGCTCACTTCCTCTTCCTCCCAGCATTCTGTTCTGTTTGCTCCACCCACCTATGTACTAACCTATGAGGCCAAGCAGTTTCTTTATTAATTAACCAATGACCTCCTTCCACCACTTCCCCAATCAACTCCCCCTCCCTCAACAGCCGGAAGAGCAGTCAGGGTTCCCTGTCTTGTGGGAAGTCCAAGAATCTCCCACCTCCTTCCAGGTCTAGTAAGGTGAGCATCCAAACAGCCTAGGCTCCCACAAAGCCAGTACATGCAGTAGGATCAAAACCCAGTGCCATTGTTTTTGACTTCTTAGCAGCCCTCATTGTCCACTATGTTCAGCGAGTTGGGTTTTATCCCATGCTTTTTTTTTAGACCCAGTCCAGCTGGCCTTGGTGAGTTCCCGAAAGACCATCCCCATTTGTCTCAGTGTGTGGATGCACCCCTCGTGGTTCTGAGTTCCTTGTTCGTGCTCTCTCTCCTTTTGCTCCTGATTTGGACCTTGGGATTTCAGTCTGGTGCTCCGATGTGGGTCTCTGTCTTTGTCTCCTTTCATCACCTGATGAAGGTTAATATCCAGGAGGATGACTATATGTTTTTCTTTGGGTTCACCTTCTTATTTAGCTTCTCTAGGATCATGAATTATAGTCTCAATGTCCTTTATTTATGGCTAGAAACCAAATATGAGTGAGTACATCCCATGTTCCTCTTTTTGGGTCTGGCTTAACTCACTCAGGATAGTGTTTTTTATTTCCATCCATTTGCATGCAAAATTCAAGAAGTCATTGTTTTTTACTGCTGAGTAGTACTCTAATATGTATATATTCCATACTTTCTGCATCCATTCTTCCATTGAAAGGCATCTAGATTGTTTCCAGGTTCTGGGGTAAGGGGTACACTCATCCATTGCTGATGGGAATGCAAACTTGTGCAACCACTATGGAAAGCAGTGTGGCAGTTTCTCAGGAAATTTGGGATCAACCTACCCCAGGACCCAGCAATACCACTCTTGGGAATATACCGGAGAGATGCCCTATTATACAAAAGTATATGCTCAACTATGTTTATTTGTATTTTTTTATAGTGCTAGAGATTGAACACAAGCTTTGTGTAGGCTAGGAAAGCACTCCAATAATACACTATATATGCTAGTCTTTAGGTTTTTTTGAGACAGGGACTTGATGCATAGCCCAGGTGGCCTGGAATTTGTAATCCTTCTGCCTCTGCCTCCCTAAAGCATGTGCCATCATGTTCCCCTCATATGTACATTTACTTTATGTAAATTTTGAGTATTCATAATAGTGGTAAAAAGGAAGAAGAAAGATTCCGTGAGAATTTACTTTCATATACTTTATAATGGACTGCTCATCCGTTATCATATACATGAAATATTTTCATATATATATATATTCCTATATAGGGTTACGTACCTAAAATAATGTATGCTGTACTTCAAGGGTAAGTTAGGATGCTTTCCAGATGAAATTTTACCTTTAAGCTCTATATTCATGTAGGAATTGAAAGCTTAATCCTTTCCTAATAAAATATGGCCCCTTATCTTCCATGTTTCCTCCTTTATTAT
Source organism: Chionomys nivalis (assembly GCF_950005125.1). Classification (NCBI taxonomy): domain Eukaryota; kingdom Metazoa; phylum Chordata; class Mammalia; order Rodentia; family Cricetidae; genus Chionomys; species Chionomys nivalis. Next base: position 134,463,098 of record NC_080112.1, read on the forward strand.
ACTACAAGTTAAGTCACACACACAAAATGTGAATTCATTCTACAGGACCAGATATGATTCTGTTTGAAATACAAGTGCTGTTTTGTCATAAGAACCAGAACTTAAAGGTGTTACATTTTATTTAAGTGTGTGTAGGGTACAATTGTGCCAATATTGGAATTCAGTGAGAAGGAAGGAAGCCCTTGGGGTGATTTTTCTTTGGGAGATTTTAATTCTCACCTCAACTAGTCATCAAATACTCGCTGTCTGAGCTGAGCCTGGTACAGAGTGGCTCTGGTGCTGAGCAGGTACTGATCCTTCTGCTCTTCTTTCTGCCCCTCTGTCTTCTCTCTCATTTATCTCCAGGTCTCCCTTTATATCAAACCTACAAATGACTGCAGAGTCCAGTTTAGGGCAGCAGCAGTATCTGAACCTCTTTTCAAGACCTACTTTAAACTTACTAGAATCACTAGAAATTTTCTATTGAAGGGACTTCACAAGATGGCTCAGCTTGGTGTGCAACCATGAGGTCCCAACTTCACATCCCCAGCACTGACATAAAAAAGTTGGTTGTGGCAGCACCCAACTGTAATCCCAGCACTGGGGAGGCAAAGGCAGGTGGATCTCTGGGACTGGTTGGCCAGTCAGTCTAACTAAATTGTTAAGCTATGGGTTCAGTGAGAGAGGAGAGCAGTTGAGGAAAACACCTGATGTAGACCTGGCTTCTACACACATAAAAATTTCAGTTGTGTGTTTTTTTCTCCAAAGAAACATGCAGATGTAGAGGGGCTGGTGTGTAGCTCAGAAGGATTATATTGGCCTACCCTACATGAGACCCTGGATTCAATTCTCTGCACACGTAGGAACAACAGAGAAAAATATGGAAACTAGTAGACTTTTAGAATAATTGTCTATTAGAACCCTGACATACTTTGCAGGTTAGTTGACTCAAATGCCTGATTGAGGGATAGGCAGTTTTCTCAAGGTTGTCACTCTTTAGTGATAAAGAGGCTTGCAGGTTTTTTTAAACCACTCTTTCTTAAGTTTGTGTTACAGTAGTAGTTTTAAAAATGGAGTCAAATATTAAATACAGATTGGAGACTCTACAACCTCTGATTTTTCTGTGAAAACGTTATTAGAAATTTGAGTCTTCAGTCCTGGGTATTGTGTGACCTGCATTTGCTTCTTCCAGCCACCAAAGGAAATATTAAGCTGAAAAAAAATCATTGTGGGTTTAGAATACCTGCTGGAATCCAGTCAATAGGTAAACCTACTGCTGAATTGGAAAATGGTCTTATGGAGGCCAAAGATCAAAGAAGCTTTAGGGGATGTTCTTGGGGAAACATGAACCACCATGCCCAGCTAAATTCAGAAGAGAAAGTAGTTCCTTCCAATAAACACTTATTAGGTTTCCTTAAGGAGTACAACAGGTCAAAAACCTGAGTCAGTGTTAAGAACACCTAATACGTGTTCAGTGGAAGGCACTACTTTCTCTTCTGAATTTAGCCAGGCATGGTGGTTCATGCCTGTAACACCAGTTACCTTTAATATTTCTGCTAAATGAGATGGGATAGAAAAAAGATGATAGACTGTTACTTGTAAGTATAACCCTAATTTATTTCATTGTTCCAAGATTATTGACCTTCTGTGGAGTGACCCCAGAGGCAGAAAAGGCTGTTATCCAAATACAAGCCGAGGAGGGGGCTGCTACTTTGGACCAGACGTTACTTCCAAGATTCTTAATAAAAACCAGTTGAAGATGCTCATTAGGTCTCATGAGTGTAAACCCGACGGGTATGAAATCTGTCACGATGGGAAGGTGAGCTGGCATCATGACTGAAATCCTCATAGCCATCCTTGCCACAGCCTGTTCTTCTCCACACTGTGTTGTCCTACCTAAAAGGCCAAGCAATGTCTTCACTACTTCCAAAGAGAAAATAGAGACTGAAGGGGCTTCACGCTTCCTTATCCTTAGAAATATTCTTCCTCCATCTTCACTACTCCCAGAAGCAGAGATTCTGATGTGTGAATGTAGTAATTACTCTTCTCAGTGTTATAACCAAGTGACGAGAAGCAGCTTAAGGAAGGCTTTGTTTTGCCTCCCAGTTCGAGAGTATAGTCACATGATGGAGAAGACACAGTGGCAGGCCACTTGTCATATCTCAGGTGACCAGGAAGTAGAGAGAGATGTTGATGCTCAACTTACATTCTCCTTACACCTTTTTTGAAACAGGGTTTCTCTATGAAGCCCTGGCTGTCCTAGAACTAGCTCTTGTAGACCAGGCTGGCCTTGAACTCACAGAGATCCGCCTGCCTCTTCCTCCAGAGTGCTGGAATTAAAGGCACGAGTCTTCCTTTCCCCCCTTATCCCCTTTTAGTTCTGCCCAGGACGCCATACTAAGTGGTGGCGCCATCCACATTCAGGGAAAATCTTCCTCCCTCAATTAATCCTTTCTGGAAATGTCCTCAGAGACACACCCAGAACTGTGCTCTGCTCAGGAATGTGATCTAGTTGACAGATGAAATGAACCATCACAAGTGTATATCACAATTGTACCTCTTTCAACTCAGTACTCAAATATATCACTTTAAACCATAACAGTGACACTAAGTATTCTTGTGCTCTCTCTCTCTCTCTCTCTCTGACACACATACGCACACACACTTCATTTTTTACTAATTGTAAGCCAGTTCTCACAATACACAGTGCAATTCCCACAGACTGCACTTCTCCTTACAAAGCATATCCAATCCCATTTTCTCTCTTCTTTTGCACATTCCCTGTATAGGACAGAAAACACACACACTGCACACTTTTTTCAGCTCATTGAGGAGGTGATCTCTAGCAAGTTGCTTACTGTAATCAGTTTAACTACTGCTATCAAAATGAAGTGTCTTGCTCTCCGAGTATGTCAATAATTCTAGAAGAGAACTAAGAAACTGGATTTTATCCTCGGGTATCCTAGGATGGTTCTTTTTGTTTATCTTTATCGTGAATAGAAGCAAGTTACAACGAATATGGAATCCTATGGCATTTCCTTCTACTCTGATTTCTTAACTCTATTAATTCAGTTTTGGCTCATACTAACACCACAAGATAAATAAGCAAAGTATTATTTAGAATGTATTTGTAATCAGAAAATAGCCGTGGTTCATCTGAGGTGACATCCTTATTAGACCAGAACTTCCCGTCACCAGCAAGTATTATCTTTCTATAATCTACCTACCATGCCTCCCAGGCTGACTTCTTCCTAAGGTACTGGCCACAGTCCCATTATGTCTCTGCTCTTAAAACACTGGATTCGTCCAGCTCTGAACCTTCTAAATCACTCAGTTTGTGCAAAAGAAAAAGCATGAGCTTCTAACCAAATTTTATTTTGAACCCACAGATATCACGAGGTAAGAAAATATGCAATTTATCTCTGTTGAAAATTAGAATTTATGAAACTTAACATTAAAGATAATTCTAAGATCTGGCACTATATTAGTGTGTAGGAATTCAGGGCCATACCTGGGGCATTGGACGAAAAGCTAGGAGTTAGTAATGGAGACACCGACTGGAGACTTTTCCTTCAAGGGAATCATATGAAATCATGTCAGACCCAGATAATTTGCAGATTATGAGGTGTTTTTTTTTTTGAGAATTGAGCTATTTCTGGCTTATTTTGAATGACCTTTTGAGAATTAACTTAATGAACTTGATCCTCTTTTTCTTTAATCAGGTCATTACTTTATTTTCTGCTTCTAATTATTACGAAGAAGGCAGCAACCGAGGAGCTTACATCAGACTAAGTTATGGTACAACTCCACAATTTTTCCAGTACCAAGTAACTAGTTCATCATGCCTGAGCCCTCTTCACCAAAGGTAGATAGCCCTAAAAATACTAAGAACTGTATTTGTGTCAGAGTAGAACCAGACCTGAGTGACTAAGAGCAGCTTTGCCATTGAAGTTTCTAGCCTTTGTTGTTATCTGTTTCTTTAATTCTTTTAGTTTGTGCTTCATGTAGTTTTCGGTTTTGCTGTTAGGTTCATTATCTTCTATCATTAAGAATTGTCCCCCTCCCTTAGCTCTAGATTTTAGTTACAGTTTCTAGTTACCCTTTTCATCTAATGTCTAGTTTGTCTCCTATTAGCATGACAGTCTTCATTTTGAAGCCTCATTTGAGTCTCATAATCCCTGTCTTTTTAGTTGTTTACTTAATTTACTTACATATGCTGTTATTATTCATATTTTCATCTGTCATTTTATCTTTTTGATACATAGCCTACACTTTGTAGTAGTGGGTTCCACATTGAAAATATTTTTTTAAAAAGTCAGTTCTATAAATGTACAGACATTTTTATTATCATATCCCTAAATAATATAATACGCCAACTATTTGTATTAAATGGAATTATAAATACTCTATAAATTAAGGTATATAAGAAGTTGTATATCAATTATATGTAAATATGGTATCAGTTTATTTAAGGAAATTGAGAAGCCTTAGAATTTTTTGTGTGACAGACACATAGTAACAAGAACCTGCATTGTTGTTTCCAGATACAGAAGTTTGCACGTTTTGTAAATATTGATTGAGAGCAACACTCCTATGTACAGTGCCTTCTGTCTAATCATATGTAAACACATATACATATCCACAGTGCAATGTTGGCTCAGCCAGGATCCACCTTGCATACATGCTTAAACAAATGACTTTCTAACCAGAAATCTTGTGTCAAGGGGACTTTCCATACATAGGTGGATAGCTCTTCTTAAGAGACAGAATTTAGGTAGTGCACATCTTTCTAAATGGTATCAGCATTGTTTGCAAATGACAGATTCCAGTGCTCCAAATTAGGGGTTAGTTCACTGTGACCCAGGAACTGGGAGTGGAGCCCCTCAACATGCCTTTAAGTTAGGAAAGAAGTGAAATTATCAAAACATGGGGAGCCTCCTTTGCTTCCCTAAGAACAAAAGTCACAATGAAACCAGATCACTTTCTTCATAAAACCTAAATGATAAACCCAGCAATGACCACATGACAAAATTAGGATCATTCAGTTTCTGAAAATCTATCTTTTTATTTGTTTGTTTGTTTGTTTGTTTGTTTGAGTCAGGGTTTCTCTTTGTAACCCTGACTGTCCTGGAGAAAAGCCCTAGATTTTTTTCATTTCTCTTTTATTCTTTTCTTATTTTATTTTATTAGATTTTTTAAAAGGCCAGTCCAAATTCCCACTTCCTCCTCTCCTCCTATTTCCTCCATACACCAAGCCTTAGATTTTTAAAATCTATTTTGTATCCTAGAATCTACACTCTGTGAACACAGAAGATGTCTGTATCTCAGAACTCTTCTGTTCTTCTGTTCCTCCTTCAAACTCATTTATTATAAATGATTGAGGTAGAAGTTTATGTTGAGGTAGTTAACTAAGTGTTCTAGCATTGATCAAAGGATTGTCTTTTTTACTAAATTGTTCTACCTCTGTTGCCATATCTGTTTTTATAATAGTTGGATCTATTTTTCGAAGTTCCTGTTATGCTCTACTCATGTACATATTTTCTTTTATCACAGTCAGAATGGCAGAGTTTTCTGTCAGGACTGCCAGTTTCCCAATAAATGCACATAGACTTAATATTAATTATAAATGCTCAACCAATAGCTCAGGCTTGTTGCTAGCTAACTCTTACAACTTAAATTAACCCATATTTCTTATCTATACTCTACCATGTGGCAGTACCTTTTTATTTAGCATGGCATGCTCATCTTGCTTCTCTCCTTGTCTCCTGGCAACTCAACCCTGCTTCTTTCCCATGCTCTCTTTTTGTTTGCAAGTTCTGCTTAACTTCTACCTGCCCAGCTATTGGCCATTCAGCCCTTTATTAGACAAATGAGATCAACAAATATTCTCAGTGTACAAAAAAGATTATTCCACGGCACTAATGTAATGGTAAATTTTGGTATCTCCATGGATCTAATCTACATGGGAAGTAGAAAAAGACAAGATCTCCTGAGTAAATTGGTAGCATGGGAACTATGGGAGAAGGTAGAAGGGGAAGGGGGAGGAAGGGAGGGGAGTAGAGAAAAATATATAGCTCAATAAAATCAAGAAAAACAATTTAAAAAAATTTGGTATCTCATACAACAAGTTCCTTTTATCAAATAATTATTCAATATTCACATGACTCTTTCAAATTCCAGAAAACTCTATCTATAATCTTAAAAAAAAAACAAACAAGAAAGTATTTCTGTGGCTGTTATAATTGCTGACCCTGTGAGAATGTGAAACTGGATCATAAATGAAATACAATAAAAGAAATTAACAAAATGGCTGAGCATGATGGTGTATGCATGTAATCCCAGCACACAGGAGTCAGAGGCAGGAAGACTTTGGATTGTAGGCTAGTTTAAACTCTGTTTAAAAAAGAATTTTCAGGTCATCAAGATGGCTCAGCAGGTAAAAGCACTTGCTGAGCAAGCCTAGTTAGTGCCTTGTGTTTGAGTCCTGGAACATACATAAAGGTATAAGGAAAGAACCAGCTCCACAAAATTGTCTTTTGATCTTCACACATATACTGTACACAACTCCCTCACCATATCAAGTTGTCAAATACAAAACATAAAATGTCTAAGAAATGAAAAAGGAACAATATACTAATACTACTAATAATAAATTAATTTTTCAAATGTTTAACAAATCTGCAAAATATATACACAAATATACTACATTTACTATCTAGCAATATAGTATGTATAAACAGATATGTGGTAGAAACTGGTATGTGGTAACATAGCACATTAAAATTAAGTAGAAGCTAATGATTTATTTAAGTTTCACTGAAATGCTGTTTTCTTAACATAGGGTGAGTGCTATGGAATGCAGTGCCTTCAAGATATTGAAAGAAAGAATGCTTTCACGAAAAACTGATCTCATCAGTGCTTTCCAGCTCCGTGACTATGGGAGAACAGGTAATAACTTATCATTTCTTAACATTCTGGCTATATACAGAGCAGGTTTTCTTCAATGGGATTTTAGTTCTTCTTTGTTGTTAGAAAGGAACGATAGAAAATAAAGAATCCATTCACTAAAAAAATATCAGAATGTATCTCCTTTTCAGTAAGCTTCTTCAAATTTAAGAAACTAACAGCCCTGAATTAGACTTCTCTTCTGGAGGATGCAGAATCATAACGTGTTTGTCAGCTTCCCAGTATCTTAGTCTCATGACTACCATTCTTTTGAACAATTATTTGAGCTTGGTATAGAGGCATGTGCCTGAAATTCCCAGACTGAGGCTGAGGCAGGAGAATTATGAGTATGAGGTTAGCTTTGGCTACACGGAGAGATTCTGTCTTTAAAAAATACAGTCATAACAAAAAGATGATTTGAATCATGTGTGGAAGCATGAAGCAACAATTAAGCACCAAAGGCTAATGTTGCTCTAGCAACCATCCTGACATGAGATTCTAGCACGGTAGAAAGAGAGAAAAGATGAATTTTGGATTTGTGTGCCTTCAAAGTGACTAAAAAATGTCCCCAACTGCCTCTTTGAGGAGAACATCCTTAATTGTAGCCATTGATGTATTCAGAGGTTAGCATCAATTAGTGTGAGCTTGCAATTAAGGCCTGACTACTAAATAAATGAGGTGACCTGTGATGACTGAGAGACAACAACGACAAGAACAAAACCAAGCAAATAACAGAACAAGTTTCTCCCAAGGAAACCAGCTGTGGGAATTGTCAAATACAAAATAGAAAATACCTAAGAAAGGCATGGATGAGAACCGCGGATATGTGCTTGAAAGATCTGAACTATGATATGGTTTGAAGAAGTATCAAATACTTACAGCACTATGTTTATTAAAATAAAGAGGAAACAGCGCTGGTGCTGCATACCTGTAATGCCAGCAGTTGGCAGGTGGTGGCAGGAAGTCAGGAATTTGAGGCAAGCGGGGCTACATGAGTCCTGGCCTCAAACCAAAAACAAAACCCAAGAGAATGAGTGTTCGTAATGACTGTGTTTAAGAGAAGGTTAGCATCAAGAATTAGATTGAGAGCTAGGAACTTCCAAGGCCAGCCTAAACTGTATAGTAACCCCCAAGGGTAGCCTGAGCTACGTAGTCACTCACACCCCATCTCAAAAAATTATTATGGACAGCAAAAATGAACAAAATATATAGTCAGGATCTAAGTCTATCATTTATCAGGACACAAGGAAGGAAAACTAGAGAGAGTGTAAGGGAGGCAGACTATATTTAACACGATAATGCCTACAGACCCGTGATAGAGGGTCTGTAGACCCTAGAAATCAAGAGGAACAATGATTCTCAAACAGGATAAATAAAATTAAATCCGCACTCCCATTCACTTGTAATGAAGATGCAGAGGGCATTCAAATGCAAGCAGAGAGGAAACACAGATTGCTAAAAAGACACAGCAGTTAGACTGATAGGCTAATCAGCAACTGAGAAAAAAAACCAGTAGATAGTGGATCATATAAACAAAGATTGAAAGTTATATTTAGAAAAATAGCATGAAAACATTAACAGAAACACAGCTGGAACTACTCTGTTAATAGCAAAGAAAGTAGATTCTGAGGAAATATATGTTACTAGACATGAAAAGGGACACTTCATGATAGCAAACATTTAATTTGCCACTTGAATTTGTTCTGCATGTTTATGTTCCTACTGATATAACCTCAAAATATGTGAAACAAAACTGACAGAGCAATGAGCAGAAATAGAAAAATTTGCCATCATAATGGGAGACTTTAATATTTCTCCTTTAGTAACTAAAGAGACAGGCCAAAGAAAATGCCCTGACAAGTGCTACAGTTCTAGATAATCTGAACATAAAAATTCCTTTTGGTGGCACACTCCTGTAATCCCAGTCAGCACTTGAGGCAGAGGCAATGGAATCATTATTTTGATGCTAGCCTGTGATATAAAACAAAAACACACATGCACACACACATATGCACGCACACACACGTGCACACACACACACGTGCGCACACACAGAGACACTTTTGGAAATGAGAAATGTACTTCTGAATAATTCTTAGATCAAAGAAGAAATCATAGTAGAAATTAAAATACTCAAGCTGAATGATAATGTAAATTCACATGTAAAGTTTACAGAATACAAATTACAGAAACATTGATCATTTTGAATGCATCTAGTTTAAAAGATGAAACTGTTATCAACTAATAAGAAAATAGTTCTTTGAAGAAACTAGTAAACTTGATAAAACAGAGAGAGAGAGAGAGAGAGAGAGAGAGAGAGAGAGAGAGGAGCAAGCTAGCACACAAATTAGAGAATACATATTCAAGTACAAATAACCAAGAGTAAGATAGAAAGAGATGCTATTATGAAATTTATAATCATTAAGATCATTAGATACATTATGAAAATTTATCTAGCAATGAATTAGAACTTTACATCAAATGGACATAGTCCTAAAATAAGTACGTCCACACACACATTCTAAACAGAGACAGAAATAAACCAAAAAGCTTAATGACTGTAACTGTTAAAGAAACTGAATTAGAAAATTCGAAAGTTTCTATAACAGCTTCATTCAGCATGGCAGCAGGCATTTAAGAAAACAAAAAAGTAATTTGATCCTCTTTTCTAAAGAACAGGGACAGAGTATTTTAGGTCAACCTAACCTTTGGGCTTAAACCTAACAAGAATATGGAGAAGGACAATTAAGGGCTGATCTTATTGATAAATTTATATAAAAAATAACGAAATAGTCAAATATTCGAATATCACAACCAAGTTTGGCTTTTGCTATGAATACTAGGAGTTCCAAACCAGTCAGTGTAATTCACTATTTTAATAAAGATATCCTATAATGTACTTAAAAACAATTATTTGGTATATTTAACCATGTTTTATGGTTTAATTTTATTTAAAATTTTTTTAGGTTTTCAAGACAGAGCTTCTCTGTGTGTAGCCCTGACAGTCCTGGAACTCACTTTGTAGATCAGTAGCCCAGGCTGGCCTCAACTCCCAGAGATCTGCCTGCCTCTGCCACCCAAGTGCCTGACTACAAGGAGAATTTCTTTCATGTGACAGTAAGATTTACAGAACAAAAACTTTCTTTACTTATTCTTTACTTGATGTGCTAGAACCTAGTCAGACAGATCATGGAGGAGAGGAGGGGCCCTCAGTCCTCAAAACCCCCGGTTGTCACTAGCTCCATGAAGGAGCTTGCGCTTTTATTTTGTCAAATTTGTACCAATCATATGGGCCTTTGTTGTTGCTGTCAGGGAGGATTTCATTGGCGCAGTGGGCTTTTTCTATGGAGAGCATTTTGGGGCTGAACTTACCATGGAGATCTCTGAGTTCACACCTGGTACACATAGACGAAGATGGAAATGCTGACTACATGTCCAGCTTCCAGGATGTCCACATTGAAAAGCCTGTCAAGGAGGTGAGTGACATATTAGTTCCAGCTAAAAATCTGACTCTGTCACAACACCCTTCGGTCAACCTCTAAGCAACTTAGTGCTTTCAAAAATTAGGGTTGGAATTATCTAATGAATGGGAATGACAGTCTCAAGAAAGGCCAGAAGGGAATCTCCGCGGAACATGGTGAGGAGGTTGGGAAATGTGTGTATTCTCTGTAGAACAGACAAAATAAAAAACCCAAAAGCTTTGTAAGCAAATCTATGTCAAATTCAGGTGTTGTCCAGAGCAGCTGTAACAACATCACCACAGTCTCTCATGAAAAATACCACCCAAATACTCAACATGCATGTACAGACTTGCTGACATGCCTTAGAATATGCCTTAAAGTATTAGAAGATATAAAATATCTTATTAAAATGACAGTACCACAGGGACACTGATCAGATCCCATCTAACTAGTTAGCAATTCATCAGTTATTAGTTAGAACACAGCAGATGGGAACCTGGGTGATCCTCTGTAGGGAAGATGAGAAGAACAAAGAGAATCATGTAGGCTAGATGTGGAAATACCTCTAGGAAGAAGGCCTTGGTTGCTAGCGACCGTTTACCATGGCAATTCAGATCATAGGCTTCAGCACAGAGGGGTTAAGATCCAAATATCACTACCTGACCTCTGGGAAAATTGCTTTATCTTTTTCTTTTCTGTCCTTATTCTTTAAGATTATAGAAGATGAAATGGAACAATCCCTGTAGACTTTTCTGTAGATTTGCAGCTGTTATTTCCTGCTGTCGTATTGAGTCTTTGTCCCTGTAGAACACATGGGCAAGTCTTTAATCAGACTCAGAGTGGTTAGGCCAAGGGACAGCTTGCCTTCTCATATAAGAATTGGTGGTCTTAAGACCTAGTTCAGTAGTAAATAAGCCCAGCATGCTTATTGGATTTATCCCTCAGCACCATAAAGAGATAAAAAGAATTTATGAGCTTATTTTGTATTTGTTGCATTTGCTGAAATTATTCTGTATTGGGTTTTTTTGGTGGGGGGGGGTGAAAACCTGTTAGCTCAAAGAGACAGAGAAGCACCCAGCCGACCTTCCTCCTCTGCAGATGTCCCAGAAGGCTCTTTCTCCTACTCTGTCTCCAACAAGCCTCCTCAAACTAAAATATCCCTCCCCTCTATTTCCTGTGCATCTCTCTGTTCCTCCTCCTCACTCCCCTGTAGTCTCTATTGTTTTTTTCTATGTTTACTTCCTGTGAACTGGTTGCTTGCTCTGCCTCTTGACCTATGATTGACTTTATTTATCCTGTTTATGATATTCATGAAGGAGGCTCTTGGATGAAAGGTGTGTGCTAGGGCAGAGGGACACCACAACTAGAAACAGGTTTGTCCAGCAAACACAATGCAATCTCCGGGTTCGCAGTGTGATCAGATGTCCTGTAATATTTCTTTCTTTTTGTCTAAATTAAAAGGAAAGGACTTAACTCTATCACAGCTAAACTATTTGCAATAATGAAGGTATTTCTGCCAAGCTTTCTACAATGTGCAGTTACTTGCATTTGGTAGTCCTTTTTCTTATTCAAGCTCGTGGGAACTCATCACTGACAGCCGTGGAACCTCCATGGGACCGAACTAGGCCCTTTGCATGTGGGAGACAGTTGTGTAGCTTGGTCTATCTTAGGGGCCCCTCTCAGTGGGACCAGGATCTATCCCTGGTGCATGAGCTGGCTTTTTGGAGCCCATTCCCTATGGAGGGATGCCTTGCTCAGACTCAATGCAGAGGGGAGGAGCTTGGTCCTGCCTCAACTGAAATGTGGCAGACTTTGTTGACTCCCCGTGGGAGGCCTAACCCTTTGGGAGGAGTAGATGAGGGGTAGGCTGGGAGGGAGGTGAGGGGGAGAGTGAGGAAGGATGGGAGGGAGATTGGTTGGAATGTAAAATGAAATTAATCCTCAGTATTCTAACACTTAAAAAATCTTGATTCTAGCTGGAATCTAGTCTAATTGAAACTCTGTACAGATACCGATCTGACCTGAAAATCATATTTAATGTCATCGACACTGATCACTCAGGTAAGTGAATGTTGATTGGCTCAGGAGTAATACTGAACACCGATTGGTTCAGGAGTAATACTGAACACCGATTGGTTCAGGAGTAATACTGAACACCAATTGGTTCAGGAGTAATACTGAACACCGATTGGCTCAGGAGTAATACAAAACAAAGGCTAGTTTGTTTCTTTGAGTTCAGGACTCAGTTTTCATTGATTTCCTTCTTTATCCAACTTGGGGAAATGTAAAGAAAAAAATAAACGAATATTTAATATTATTGGTCATTTAGTTTGGCTACAAATTCTGTACTGGAGACCATAGAGTTCTCCAGAAGCCTTTATAATCATTGGTCTCACTGAATAGCTCCTTTATATAAACCACCAGCAGGGATGAGAAAGACTTGCACTTGCACTTGATCGTAGCCACAAGACTGAGAACCAATTAAAGATGATTCACTTTCTGCTGTGTATCTTAGTTCATAGGAAAAGAGTGCTGATTTTGTTTAAGGGATTGAAAACTCAGTTTTGATTTAGCTTTAACATATGATTACTGATTTTGTGATTTAAAAAGGCAGGGCTGGGAATATAGCTCAGTTGTAGAGAGATTGCCTGTTGTGTATGAGGCTCTGGGTACCATCCTCAGCACCCTGCCCCTAACCTCTGTGCAGAGACATCTGAGTGTGAAAAAGTATCAATAATGATCCAGGAAAATAGATTATTGCATATAAAAACAGCACCCATGGGTTTACGAGATGACCCATCAGGCAAAGTTGCTCACTGCTGACCATGATGATCTGAATTCAATCCCTGAGACACACGTGGTAGAAGGGTGGAAGGGGGAACTGACTCTCAAGTTGTCCTCTGACCTCAGCATGTACAGTATGGCTTAGGCTGCACATGCGCGCATGCACACGCGCACACACACCCACCACCACCATCATCATATTGACTCTCGGGGTACTTTCTCGTGCTTTAATGTTGCTATCTCTTCTACCATCCTTCTCTGTATCTTGTCCCCTTAGATTTTAGTTTATAGAATTTCTACACCACTCTCATCCATATCCGCTTACTAGTTCTTCACCTGTTACTCTTTTTGGCATTAGCATATTCCCAGGACCTTGGTAGTTGCAAGTAACATACTGTTTCTTACACGTATGATCTTATTCTTCTGTTTCCTTCAGTATTTTGATTGTCAGGCATGCTAGTGAGTTTGTAATTGGGACTATTCAATCAGTGTGGCTTCTCCCCTACTCTTTTAGGGGGGTCTTAACATTAGCACTTAACTTTCTCCTGTTTGCTTTTAGGTCTAATCTCCTTGGATGAATTCCGGACCATGTGGAAGCTTTTCAACACTCACTACAATGTTCAAATTGATGATTCCCAAATTGATGAGCTTGCCAAGATAGTGGACTTCAACAAAGATGGAAACATAGACTTTAATGAATTCCTAAAGGCTTTCTCTGTAGTACATAAACATGAGAAGCCGCAGAGCCATCTTGCTCAAGATGAACAAAAACTTCTCCCAGCCTCTTTGAAAACAGCTGATCCCAACCTCTAGTCTTAACCAGGACCTTTGAAATCCATCGTAATCAGGCAAAGTAGACCCTAATTCATAGAACAAGCAGATGCACAGTGTGAGTGTTGGCAGTCCTTAGCAAACCACTATTGGTAAGACTAGGTTAAAAATCTGTTGATGAGATTGACCTCCAGTGTTGGGATCCGTACATGGCCTGTGATGAACTGGCTTTGAGCCTGCTGGTTTTAGATCATACCTAACCAGGAGACTGGAGCAATTTGGAAGCATACTGGAAGGAACCCACAGAGCAGGAGGGAAAACTATTAGGTATAATATCTATGAGTGGCTGAGGATAAGAAGAATGCTAAACTGTTATTAAAATAAAGCATTTCCATCATCAAACTGTCATCATTTTTGGAGATTCCATAACCAGCGATCTTCAGTTGGTGGGGGACCACCTTCAGGGATGAGGGTCATATCAGAATCTTGAGAGAGACTGTGAGACCAACAACAAAGCCCTTATTTTTTATGTTTGTTGGAATTATAAAATAAGTATATTCAGATTGAGCCCTATAATTAATGTGGTTTGAGAACCTGACTGATAAGACAGGGTCTTGGTTATATATACTACAACTTACTCTGCTGTTCTGATTGCATACCAGACAATTAAGTTCTGTCTAAAGCTTAGGCTATGTTTCATTATTTTTACAACTTTAGAACTTCAAGATCGAGAAACAATCCAGATCATACAAGTCTGCCTGCTACATATATCAGAAATAATGCATGAATTGTATCAGATATCTTTTGAAATGAATATCTAAACTTGTAGAAAAGCAAAAGAAACTCCCAGAGGCAGAAAAACAGTCTAACGGAAATCATGATAATTCTAGCATCAGATAAGATAGGTATTAATGCTGTTGTAAAAATGTAATTTTCACCTCAAAGAACAAATGATAATTTATTTAAATATGTATGGTCATGCCCAGAAACCTGTATTGCCTCTAATTCTATGTTCTAACATGGCAACAGTTTTTATAAATCTTTACAGTGACAGAAAAAAGAAAATCATGCATCAAAACACATTAATACATTGGTAGAAAAAAACATCAGTTATGAGAGTTATAACAGAGTGTGGAAATCTCCATCACAGACCTCACACAATATAAGAGATACTGTTAGAGTGGATTGATGGAAACTAGTGCCCTTCTAAAAATAAAATAAAGTGTTTGTTTCATTAATTTTTAAAGTTAAAATATAATTACATCCTGTTTCCCCTTCCCTTTCCTCCCTGTAACCCCTCCCATGTATGCCCCCCTCCCCCGCTCTCTCTCGGATCCATGGCATTCTGTCAAACTTAGAAATGGGCAATGAATGACTTTTAAAGGGACTGAAAATAGCCCCAAATAATTTGACTTGGGCTGAAACATTTTAATTTTCCATAATCACGAAACTAAGTCATTTGACCTTGTATAATCTTTAACACAGGTGCAGCTCTTTTTCCCTTCAGTTCACAATACAAAGAATATTATGGAGAATTTTTAAAAAAAGATTATTACTAAATGCAAAGGGAATAATTCACCATGAAGAAAAAATAATTTAGATGTATATGCATCTAATCACAAAGCTTTAAAATTAATACAGAAATTTGCACAAGTGCTAGGCTAAACTGATAGAGAAAGCTTTGTGATATCTTTGTCAACAACTTGTTATGGAAATATAAAAGTATGAAATATTGGACAGTCTAACTAACCTGATGCATCATGTGAGTATAAATGCATATGTATGTATATACTATATATAGATATGTGCATGTGCAAACATTTCTGGAACTCAAATCAACTTTTGAAATGTAATTTTTAAGATGAACTCTAAAGAATACATATTTTAAGCACACTGGAACATTTATAAAAACTGACCACAAAACAGATCACAATTACCAATCAATGAGAAACATATTACATTCTCTGGTTCTAATGCAATTAAATTCAAAGTAACTATGCCCAAGGCCCTAGGTTTGAGCTGCAAAAAAAACCATAAAAAGCTAGCCATATTAATGAAGACTAAAAAATAATATAAGACTCGCTGAACATAGCAGACAATGAGGACTACTGAGAACTCAAGAACAATGGCAATGGGTTTTTGATCCTACTACAAGTACTGGCTTTGTGGGAGCCTAGGCAGTTTGGATGCTCACCTTACTAGACCTGGATGGAGGTGGGTGGTTCTTGGACTTCCCACAGGGCAGGGAACCCTGACTGCTCTTCTGGCTGACGAGGGAGGGGGACTTGATTGGGGGAGGGGGAGAGAAATGGGAGGCGGTGGTGGGGAGGAGGCAGAAATCTTTAATAAATAAATAAATAAAAACTTTAAAAAGAATTCTGTAACTTTACGCTAAATCTTAACAACAAAAACAACAGCAACAAAAATAGCTTCTACATGAAAAGATTTCAGTTGCTGAGACAAAATACCCTGGCTGAAAGCATCACAGAGGAGGAAAGGGTTTATTTGGCTTACAGTTTCAGCTCCCAGTTTGTCTTTTCAGGGAAGTCAAGGCAGGAAATCAATCAACTAGTCACATCACATCACAGTCAAGAGGAAGGGAGAATATGTACACCCCTGCTTGTGTCTTCTGGCTTTCATGTCACTTTCTCTTGTCTCATATAGCTCAGAATCCTCTGTCTAGGGAATGGTGCCATCCATAATGGGCTGGGCAGCAGCTATGAAAACAAACCTGAGGTCTTCAACTTATGTGTACAAAACTCCTTTCCTCTTATCTTATATTAAAACTGACTGATAATTTAGGGTTTGCAAAATGTCTAAAACCTCAGGCCATCTCTGATGACTGTTTTTTTTTGTTATTTTGTGAATATCATTTGGTCATTTATTCTCAAGAGTTTTTTCTAGCATCCTAGAAAAACCATTAGGTGTAGTTGATCCTCATGCTCAGATCTCATATTTACAAATTGTCCTGCTCACTAAAACTTATTCATAATTCAAAATTAATATGTGTAATTGTCATGTGCAAAGGTGGTGGAAAATATGGGTCAAATGCATGGTTCCAGTTGAGGTCAAACATGGTGACACTTTGCCTTTTTGTTTAAGTTTCCAGACCGTAACCAAGTGTCCTTCCAGAGATAAACTTATGCATTGCGCTTTTCATATGTGTGTGTGTGTGTGTGTGTGTGTGTGTGTCTTTTCTTAAAGAGTTTACTATTGAAAATGGCTCCCAAGCTCAGTGGTGAAGTGTTGCCTAGTATTCCCGGAGTAACGAAACTGTGAGGTGCCTTATGGAGCAGATACATGTGCTAAGTAAAAATAATTCAAGCATGCGCGATAGTACTGTTGGCATGAGCTTAGTGTTAACGAATCGACAATACACAGTAAATGGATTATATTTAAAGAAAAATACTTGTAAAACAAGGTATATATTGATCAGTTGATAGAAATGGTAGCTAAAGCCTGGCAAGAATCCAACTCTATATTTCCCCAAGGAGCATTCTTTCAGTATTTGCTAATCCAGTGTTCATTTAGAATACTATGAATAATGAGAATCAAGTGGGTTCTCTGAAGATTTTCTTTTTTTTCTTTTTTTTTTGAAATTTTGCTTTTCAAGGTCATTTATCTGCTCAATTCACTGCAAATGATTGGGGCTATTTGTTGACTAATATATTTGTTTGGGCTCATTTGTAATGACACTTCCGTCATATAGCAAGATCCTACATGCGTGTGGCTCATGGTTACCATCCACTGATCTCTGGAGCTGTTTGCTTGCAAATGCTTCATGTATCCAACACTATAGGTTTATATTTTTCTTGCTTTCTGGTAGCATGAACCTTGCCGTCACCTGACTTCTTTGACTCTTTTTGGTCCTTTTGCCTTCTGTATGCACACTGGAATCAGCTTGTGAAGTTTGTAGAATGAGCTAGTGGCTTTTGATAGGCATGTCACCATTTACAAGTTAGCCTTTACTGTAGTCACCCTTCTTGCTCAGAAACACGACATAGTTTCCAATCATTTTAGAATTTGCTCACCTATCTTAACAAAGAGTTTTATGTCATTTCCTAATCTTTAAAAGTGATTTATGCTGAGTAGGGGTGCATGGGAGGCTTTGGAGAGAAGAAAGGGAAGGGGAAACAATGTAATTAGAATCTCAAAAAATAAATAAAAATATTTATGCCAAGATATACTATGTAAGTTTCGGTATTCTTCTTCTTCCTCTTTTTACCTTTCCTCCACACAGAGTTCTATCTTTAGAGTTTGATTCTTTTCTATTCTCCAGTTACTGTATGTGTTTCTTGTATGATCTGTGTGTGTTTGTGGGGGAGAACCTAGTGATGTGTTTGTACTGTGAGCATACACTTGATCAGGCTGGGTTGTTCACTTGTGGGCTTTGTAAGTTTTCATCATGAACTCATCATTAGCAGAGCGTTGTTGCTGTTGCTCCACATCTTTGGATGTCTGGAACAGTCCATGATATTTGGGATGTGGGAGCTTTGCTTCCATGTCTTTGTTCGACTTGTTCCCAGGGGTATCGGTGTTTAAGGAACTGTTCTTACGTAACTTTTTAGTCTGAAGTCTCGGGATTCTGTGGGTAGAGTGAAAGCGGTAGGACTTGTAGTCCTGCGGTTTTAAATTCTCAGAGAGCTTTTATTATTCTCCCACCCAAAGCCCAGTTGCCCTGTGTGGTCTCTCTTGTTTTTAAATCTTTTCATAAATAAAATAGTTCTTTGAGGTCTTGGCTTTATGTGAAGTTCTCAGTTTAATTCTCTACCCCCTAGAGCCCAAAGCCTCATTTCCTGTGCCTATGTAGGGGTATTGAATCCCAAACCCCTGGGTTCTGGAGACAAACACCCCCTGTTATCTCAAGCATTCGCTCTTCTGCTTTTTCTTTTTCCCTTTTGTTTCTGGTACCTGGGGCTTGGCTTTTTATTATTTGTGAGCCTAGTTGTACATTTAAAATAATCACAGGAGGTTTTACTCAGTGTAGCTAGGTGATTATAGTAAAAGGATTTTCATGTTGTCTGAGTTGCTATATTACT
The DNA here is from genome assembly GCF_950005125.1 of Chionomys nivalis. Classification (NCBI taxonomy): domain Eukaryota; kingdom Metazoa; phylum Chordata; class Mammalia; order Rodentia; family Cricetidae; genus Chionomys; species Chionomys nivalis. Next base: position 134,482,077 of record NC_080112.1, read on the forward strand.
AGCAGTGATAGAGTTTTTGTATTCTTTAGTGTGGGCTGCATTCTTAGTATTTGTTCATAATCTTTAGACTTCATATTTTTTATCTAATGATTAAATCTTAGTAATATGCAATGCATTTGGATTATATAAGTGTGTCATTTATTGGAACACAATTTCAAAATCTTGGTAGGTCTACTGAATTTCTGTAACAGTTTTTACATAAGTGGTATCATATTTTATATTTTTGAAAAAACAAGACCACCCATTTTCTCTTTTCACTTTGCTTTCCCCAGCATTAGCATGGTCCTCATTCATTTCTCTTCACATACAGAAGCAGTATTAACCCACTATAGGACTTTGCATATTTTTACTCTCTGCACATAAATCTGTATAGAACCATTTATATCCCCATATATGTGTATATTCATATACACTTGAAGACAACTGCAGAGTTTTTATTTTGTGCTGCATTGAAAACGGAATTAGATAATTGCTTTTTTGCATTCTGCTTTTACTATTATAGGGTGCTGGAGGCCCAGGGAGCTGTTCCAGTTCCTGCTCTTTTATCTTTTGAATGATAATATATTTTAATGTGCCCCCCCCACACAAGTTACTGTGTTGAAAACTTAATCTCAAAATTCAGATGTTAATGGTTTTTAGAGAAAGGGCTTCTGTTAAGTAGGCCGAATTAGAAAAGGCCATCAGAGTGAGGGCTTTATTATGACATTAGTTAATTGATTAGAGGAAGAGAGACCAGCTAGGACAGGGTTTCCCTGCCATGTGCTGACTCCTGCCCTGTTAGAGGTAGCAAGAAGGCTTGTGCCAGATGCTAAAAAGACTCCAAGGCCATACTCTTGAACTTCCCAGCCTTCAAAACCATGTCCCAAATATATTTCTACTGTTTCCAAATCATCCAGTTTCAAGAATTTTGTTCTAGGCAACAGAAAATGGATGAAGATAAATGCACAAGTCATCAGTATACTGCTTAAGGAATTTCTACACGCAACAAGCACGCAATTGAGGAAACAGAATCTTGTGCTGTCAAGATGACTAAGGGAATAAGGGCATTTGCCACCAAGCCTGGTGACCTGAGTTTGATCCCTGGAACCTACATGGTGGCAAGAGAGACCTTACTCTCCAAATTGTTCTCTGATGTCCACATGCACATGGCATGCGTGTACTCACACACACACACAAACACATATACAATAAGTCAATGTGAAGATAATTTAAAACAAAATAGAATATTACCAGTGTCAAGTTGAGAGCATAGGCCCCAGCCCCTCGCATCTATCCCAGCCCCCAGGCCTGGTCTGGACTCCAAATCCCAGCAGGCCAGGTCCTGACCCCTCCCTGGGGGTGGGGTCAGGGTCACTCCCCAGGGTATTTAAATGAGCCCCCAAAAGAGAAACACTTGGTCTCTTTTCCTTCCTCCCAATGGTCACGTTAGCATGGCTTCCCAGTTCAATCTGGGGGCCACTTGAGAGCGCAGAACTCCCATTAAACCTGGATATTTCTTAATTTGGCTTGTTTTGATTTGGCTTGATTGGGAATTTTGTGTCGGCAGGGAGCTCACTTTAGGACATATTCTTAAGAACCAGTATCCCAGAACCACTCCCATCTATGCCTCCACTTAAGGATCCTCCTGACTTTAACATCATAGATTTCTTTAGCCTTTTTTTTGTTATTTTTTAGATTCTATGGGAAAAAAAAACATTTGATAGTATTCTATAATATACCATTATTATTTATAGCATTTATAATGCACTTGCATTTAGTTACTCATTCTGATGGCTGTATAGTACCTCATGTGACTATATCAGAATTTTTTTATCCATCTACTGGTAGCCCTTTGAGCTATTATGGACAGTGCTGCCATGAACATTTTTGTTCATTAATTTATTCTTTTTAATAACTGTAAAGTATTGTGTGTGGTGGAGGACTTCTTTTAATTCAGTCACTCTGCTTCCATTAATGGGCTGCTTGTATACTGATGATAAACTTGACAGGACCTAGAATTACTTTGGAGACAAATCTGTGGGCATGTGTGTGAAGAATCCTCTATACTAGGTTAATTGGGGTAGAAAGCCTTACCCTAACTGGGCAGCACCATTCCCTGGGCTGGTGTCCTGGACTGCCTCAAAATGAGAAGGCTGAGCCTAAGCACTCATCACTCTGCTTCCCGACTGGAGATGCAGTGTGATCAAGCTAGTCACCTATGGTCCTGATACTGCGGTTTCCTTGCCATGCTGAACTGTATCCTCAAACTAGCCCATTTTTTCCCTTAAGTTGACGTTGTCAGGTATTTGATCACAGCCACGAGAAAGGGAACTTACAAAGAAGGTTGATACAGAAAGTGGGGCCATTGCTATGATAATTATGACCATGTGATGCTTAGGCTATTGAAACTGGGTTACAGGAGGACCAGGGAAGAATTTGGAACTTGGAGCTAGAAAAGCTCTACTGTGCTGTAAGCAGAAATCAAAGGTCCATTCTGGTGGGAGTCTAAAAGAGAGGACCACCGAAAGAAACACAGACACTGGAGGCTCAGCTCATGAGATTTTAGGGGGAAAGAAAGACTTTTATCAGGGGAAAAAAGGTGGAGCAAGGAGAGAGAGGACACACATACACACACAGGGGAGAGAGAAAAAGAGAGACAACAGAGATGACAGAGACAACAGAGAACAGACAGAGACAGAGAGGTCAAACTCTGTGAGGAAAGGGGTGGACAATAGGAAAAGGGTCCTGAGGGCAAGATGGTAGACACTGAAGGCTGTGGGCTATGAGAATGCAAATCCATTTGAGAGTGCAAATCCGTTTGAGAGTGTCAACTGAAAATGACGAGGAAGTGGTTCCTTGCTCCGAAATAACTGCAGGTTCAGATAGAAAACATGGCAACCATGATCTATGGGGACGAGGCTGCATCTCAACCTGGCAGCAGAACATAGCATCATCATCCACGTGGTACTGGCATTACAGGTATGAAAGATGCAAGGATGCTGGACTTCTGGAAGTTTGTGCCAAAGTTCAAGATGGCGGCTGAGGCTAGAGAATGTCTAACAGGGTCAGATTCTCTGTAAGAAGACCCTGAGAGTCCATTGCATAAAACAGGAAAGGTAAAGCCGGAATTAAAATGGAAAGTCCAGAATGCTGCCTGGGTCATGGAACATATGCCAAGGAAAACTTCAGCTATGGAGTAGAACCAACCAATGAGAAAGGCTATATACTGGCAGCAGAGCTGGAGGGGCGGAGCTACTCAATCCTTTTGGAGCCCTATTCCATTAGCATCCCAGATGCTTAACAGGGATCTGTAGGATCTGGGATTTTCCCTTCTAAGCTTCTAGCTTGTTTGAGGTCTGATCTTTCCGTGCTAGGTACACAATTTCTCCCTTGGGGAAAGGGAGTGTTTCCTCTGTGCCACTGTGTTCTAGGAATATGGAGAAAGGAGTTCACAGTTAAAAGACTGAGTCTTAGAACAAATTCTGCAGTGACATTCTTGAGTAGTCCTGGAACTGTTCGAGACTATGGAAATCTTGAAGTTAGACTGAATGCATTTTGCATTACGAGGTGGCCATAAAGCCTATTGAGACATGAAGTAGAATATGAGAGCTGAAAAGTGATGCGTTGGGGTATCAAGTTGGTAAGGGATGGGCTTCTGATAGTTTGTATTGACTGTCAACTTGACAGCATCTAGAATCGTCTTGGAGACAAGTCTCTGGACACATCTATGAGGGATTATTTACGTTGTGTTAATTGGAGTGGGAAGACCTACCTTCCATAACCGTGGATGGCACCATTCCCTAGGATTGGGTCCGTGATTGCATAAACAGGAGAAAGCTGAGCGTAAGCAGTCACCACTCTCTGTTTCCCAAATGTAGATGTGATATTCCCAGCAAGCTACCTTATGCTCCTGTGCCCAGGACTTCCTTGCCATGATGAACTATACCCCCAAACCGTGAGTCAAAATGAACGTAGGTTTATTTTGACGGGTATTTTATCATAGCAATGAGAAAAGTTATCAAATAAATAATTAATTTTCTTTCCTGGTTTTGACCACTAAGGTAAGAATTCGATAAGTATTATATATATTGAGCACACACAGAAGAAATGCTGACCTATCCCTAATGGTGGGTAAGACTACCTGAGGTGAAATTGACTGCGCTTGGGGACGTGGGAGGTAAGTGGAAAAAAGCAAGGGTGGGGGGCATTCTGGGGAACTGGTGATCTGTTTCTTGATCTGTGTGCTCTTTGTACGTGGAAATTGTTCTGGTGAGTTGTGCATTTGTCTCCGTGCAGCAATTGCCTTTAAAAATTAAGAGCTGTTTCTTGAGTGTATATTAAAAGAATAAAACAAAACAAACCTGTAGCAATAGTTTTATCATCAACAACGTGTAAAAATCCCTTTTCCCTCATCTCTGCTAGCAGCAGCTGTTACAGCTCTTTCCATGCTTATAAATCTGATGACTACAAAATGACATTTTACCAGGTTCTCATATTCCTTGAGTGGCTGGAGAATTTAAGTATATTTTGTGCTTAGATTTTCTCTTCGATAAATTGTTTCTTCGTGTTTTGGTTAGCTTTTCTTTTAGTTTAAACATCTTTTTTCTCGCTAATTTGTAAATTAATCCTAGTTGGGTATGATGACACATATCTATAATCCCAACAACTCTGGAGGCTGAGGCAGGAGGATTGCAAGCTCCTGGTTAGCCTGAGCTAGTGCGATGCTAAGTAAAAAAAGTTAACACGCTAGTTGCTTCAGTTAAAAACTATTACCATGTCTATTATTTCTTTATTAACTTCATTCACATTACTTTCGGCTATATAAAAGTGGTATATATATATTTTTATTTATTTATTTATTTATTTATTTATTTATTTATTGGTTTTTCGAGACACGGTTTCTCTGTAGCTTTGGTGCCCATCCCGGAACTACCTCTTGTAGACCAGGCTGGCCTCGAACTCCCAGAGATCCGCCTGCCTCTGCCTCCCAAGTGCTGGGATTAAAGGCATGCGCCACCACCGCCCGGCAAAGTGGTATATTTTAAAATAATAATTATATCCATATTTTCTTTAATTACTTCTGTTTTTTATAGAAGGTGTTTCCAATGTCTCTAGAGGATATATTTATTGTCTGTAATGTTCTCACAAGATCTTCATTTTTTTAATTTAAGACTATATAGTACTATAATTTATTTTTATACGGTATGTTGTGTACTTTATTTCTATATCTCTATGGTTTTTCTCCTTTTTCAGTAATGGGGAGTGGACCCCGGGCCTTGAGCCAGGCAAAGACTCTACCCCTGATCTAGTTGCTCCCCCCAGCTTTATGGTTTAATTTTGCATTATTCTACACAGGTGCCCTGCCGTGCCAACTTCATTTATTGATAGCTCACATTTTCCTCCTGAGCTGAATGGCTGTAGTTGTCATGTACTAATTTATTGATGCATCTGTTAATTTTTGGTCCTTTTCATACTATTATTTATCATATTTATTCTGTTTTAGTAACTGGATATACTGCCATGATCTCTAATAATGCAAAACTCATTCTATAGTACTTTTTAGCTTTTTAAGCTATTTCCAGACATTTATTTCTCTGTTCAAGTTTAATATTCTTAATGAAATTAAAAACAAAAGCCCTGTTAATGTTAATGAACTGGGCATGATTGCGCATGCCTGTAATGCAAAAGAATTACAGAAAATTTGAATGTTTCCTGGGCTACACAGTGAATTCCAATCCAGCATGGAACTCTAAAACCAAAACCAACAAGCAAAACAAAAGTCTCCAAAAGATTCTAATTTTAATGGAATACAATTTATCTATTACATTCAGAAAATTGTATGTTTTTTTATAACAACTATCCCTATCATTTGTTCATATATTCTTCTTTTTTATGTCTTACGTTTCTTTTATTAAATTTATCCATAAATATTTATATTTTCTCACTATTTTAAAGGGCATCTTTCAGTTTTGCTTGCATTTCTAGGTATTTACTGTTAGAGTAAGAGAGGGAAAAGGCTGGTTAGTGATTTATTGTTTCATCTGGTTTCCATTCTCTTTACCAAACACTGCTAGTAATTCCAGTATCGCTTGCATTTTCAGGCTAATCAATTCCAACAAAAGTAGAATTAATTAATACTTCTTATTTTAGGTTGTCACATTTAGCACAAACAAAGAATGATCAGGAAGCTGAATTTCAAGTAAACAACGAAAAGGTTTTTGGGTTTTTTTTTTTTAATGAAAGTATGTGATTTTTGTTTTGTGTTTGGAGACAAAGTTTTCCTCTGTAGTCCAGGCTGGTCTCTAACTTGAAGTCTGCCAATCTTCCTGCCTCAGCCTGCCAAGTGCTGGTCTTACAGGTGTGATCTACCCTATTTTATATTTGAGACATATGTTGGCAAGTATTCATTGTTAGCTTGAAATTCCAATTAATCTGGATGGCATGCGCTTCATCAGGTGCCAGTGGCGATGCCTGCTCTTTGATTTTTCTCTTTAGGCTGCATTTGCTGAACTCTATGAAGACTGTACCTTTCACCTAGGGTACACAGTAGCATGAACCAGGAATCTGGGATATCTTTTTTTGCTTTGTTTTGTTTGTATTCAAGAGATAGTTATTAAATTTTTCCCTTTGGGTGGTGTCATGGTTTTATTTGTTTGTTTGTTTGTGTCTCCCCTCCACCCTCCCTCTGTTCCCCCCCCCTATATACTCCTCCTCTGTTTCTGTTTAGGACAGACCTTGAACATGCCTGATCTTGTCTGACCTCAGGAATCTGTTTTTTAAGAATTCTAATGACAAGTCCTTAGGTTCAGATGGTTAACTAGAGAGCTATACATTTTAAATGTCTTCTAAATAGTCTAACGTACACCCAGTGTTGAAAGCCAGTGTCTTAATGTTAAATAATCATGACGTCAGTGTGTATAAGAATCTAAGGCAAACCAGGCGGTGGAGGTGCACTTGGGAGGCAGAGGCAGCGGCAGATACATCTCCTTGAGTTTCAGGCCAGTCTGTTCTACAAAGCAAGTTCCAGGACAGCCAAGGCTGTTATACAGAAAAACCCTGTCTTGAAAAACAAAAACAAATGACAAAAACAAAAAAGAATCTAAGTCAAAAGTCGGGTGTGCTGTTATAGGCCTTTGACAGAGTTAGGTAGATCTATGTGATTTCAAGACCAGCTTGATTCACAGAGTGAGTTCCAGGACATCCAAGGCCACACAGTGAGATCCTGTCTTTAAAAAAATACAAAAATGAAAAAAATCTGTCAAATACATTCCTGTGGAAGGCCCCATATCCAAGACTATATGGGCAGCAAAAAATAGATTTGATAGTTTTTTAAAAAAGATACTGTAGTAGTTTGAATAGGAATGGTTCCATAGATTCATGAGTTTGAATGCTTGGCCCATGAAGAGAGGCACTATTAGGAGGTGCGGCTTTGTTGGAGTAGGTGTGGCCTTGTTGGAGGAAGTGTGTCTTTGTGGAGACAGGCCTTGAGGACTCTTGCTCAAGCTTCCCTCAGTGTGACTTTCAGTTGACTTTCTGTTGCCTGCAAGATGTCACACTCTCAGCTCCTCCAGCACCATGTCTGCCTGCACACTGCCATGCTCCCCACCATGATGACAATGGACTGAACCTCTGAACTGTAAGCCAGCCCTTCACTTAAGTGTTTTCTTTATAAGAGTTGCCGTGGTCATGGTGTCTCTTCACAGCAGTAGAAACCCTAAGACAGACACTAAGTTACATAGGTAGGAAAGGGGGATAGATCCAGGAGGAGCTGGGGAGGGAGAGGGAATATGGGCAAAACATGGATTATAAAAAATTCTCAAAAACTCAATACATTTTAGTTTTATTTACATAGTTTCATCTGTCACTGGACTGTCATTCTAGACTCCTCAGCTCCTCTGTCCTTGTCATTTCCATGGAAAGAGTTCAGACCAGGCATACAGAACACAGTGTAGAAGATAAGTGCACTTTCTTACAGAATAATAGAGTAAGAGGGGGCGATGGCCAAAGGGGCCACTATGGGGAGAAACAGTCACAGAATGACAGTGGACATTGGTCAGAGACACTGCTGCCTAGGTGATTGGCAGGCCCATTTGAACTGCCTCTTAGAGGAAAGGGCAATGGTTTGTCCTTTCCCCTCCCTCCCTCCTTCTCTCCTTTCCTCCTTTCCTTTCTTTAAATTAAAAAGCCTCCTACTACATATATGTAGTTTAGAGATCTTGGATTTGGGTTGAGAGAATTAATAATTAATAAACTTCCAGGCAATTCAAGATGTCAGCACTCCTCCTGAAGCGAGAGACGTTAAGTCAAGTCCTGTTCCTCCAAACATTAAGTTCTGTTTTTAAAAGCAGTTGATTATATAGAGGGATCCAGTTCTAATACCTTCTAAGTATTTTATCTGACTACTTAACTGACTTATTTTATTGGTTTTTAAAGACAGGGCTTCCTATGTAACAGGCCTGGCTGTCCTGGAACTCACTTTGTAGACCAGGCTGGCCTCGAACTTACAGAGATCTGCTTGCCTTTGACTCCTGAGTGCTGGAATTAAAGGCATATGCCCATCACCTCCCAGCAAACTGATCCATTTTAAATAGTTGCTTTATCGTATATTTTAAAGATTTATATTACTTTTATATGTAAACATCTCTCTCTCTCTCTCTCTCTCTCTCTCTCTCTCTCTCTCTCTCTCTCTCTCTCTCTGTGTGTGTGTGTGTGCAAGTGTATGTATATGAGTGCATGTTCCTGTGGAAGCCAGAGGCACTAGATTCCCTGTAGCTGGCTGGAGTATTAGGCAGTTGTGGGGCACTTAAATGGGTGCTGGGAGTGAGAGCTCTGGATTCTGTGGTAGACATTTAGTTGGAGAGGAAGCCCTGAATTCATTTGTCCACCAAGCTCAGATGAAATTCAGTTTAGGACCAGTGTGGTCTTGGAGCATTTTTTTTTTAAATGGTACATTCCTTTCAAAACTTTTCTGTGCTAATTGGTCCATTTGTCAATTGCAGTATCTTCAATTTTGCAAAGCAATCATCCTTTCCTTGTAAATTGTACAGATTTACTTCTTACCTGTCCTCACAGTTCTTTTAATTTTTACCAAATTGCTAGCTGAATTATGTTCCTCAGCTCCTCTGGTAAAGCTCTGCTTGTTTACTCTTTTTTTCTCCTTGACCTAGCTTTTGAAGAGTTTTGTAACTGGAATGTAAGCTCCAGCAGACTAGGTGCTGACACCCAATCCAATATATATCCACATATACTCAATATATATCCCTCCCAATATACCAATATATATCTATATATACCCAATATTTATCCATCCCAATATACCAATGTATATCCATATATACCTAATATATATCCATCCCAATATACCTAATATATATCCATCCAAATATACCAATATATATCCATCCCAATATACCAATATATATCCATCCCAATATATCAACCAAAGTTGAGTAATGAAAAAAGGAAAGGGACACTTAACAAATGCGGTAATATTAGGAAGAACAGATAAAGGGGCCCAGTGACCCCAGGTCTGCCTTCAGGATACAGTCATGAATTTAGGCTTAACAGAAAAAGAATTCAAGCAAGGAGCAAAGGCACCTGTACTTCAACAGTCCTGCTGAAGTCTTGCTACTCATTGTTGTCTCAGTGCTGATCCTACAGGCTGACCCAGTATGTTGTTTCAGCGGCTATCATCCAATTTAGTTCTCAGGATAGAATCTCTCTAGATTGCAGCCTCACTATTACAGATAATTGCTCCTATCTGGTCAGGGTAGTGCGGACAGCCCCAAGGCATTGCTGAACCTGAAATCCAAGGCGATTGCAGGTTTAAGTCAATAACTAACTTCTGTGTTTTTAGCATCGAAAGGGAATGAAATAGGCTAGGTGTCAAAGGGTGTTTAGAATCTGACTCCAAGTTAAAGAGAAAGGTGGAAAGGAAGGAAGGCAGAGGTACCAGGCTTCCATTCCATCCTGCTCTTAGTTACTTTGTGAATCCATGAGGAGTCACTGCTTTTCACCAAAAGCACTTTCCTTCCTTCCTTCCTTCCTTCCTTCCTTCCTTCCTTCCTTCCTTCCTTCCTTCCTTCTTCCTTCCTTTCTTTTTCATTTGCGGGTGGGGGGAGAGTTCAAGACAGTGTTTCTCTGTGTAGCCTTGGCTTCTCTCAAACTCAGAGCTCCACCTGCTTCTGCCTCCCACATACTGGAATTAAAGGCGTGCGCCACCACTGCCCGTCCCCGAAGCAGTTTCTGAGTGACAGTTTCATTATTCTCTACTATGGGTCTTTTCAGAGCACTTAAAAAAGGAAAAAGAAAATTAAAAACCCAGGGTCTCCTGTAGTCCAGGATGGCCTCATACTTACTGAGTTGTAACTAAGGATGACTTTGAATTTCTGATTCTCCTGCCTCTACCTCCTGAATGCTTAGATTACAAGTATGTCCCACCACACCCTGATTCTGTGGTCTTGGGAATAGAATCCAAGGGCTTGTGCATGCTACACAAGCACTCAGCCAACTGAATTGTGGCTTCAACCCTAAGTGCTTTGAGCTATGGAGGATTTTTTTTACTTGTTCCTTATTCCAATTATTTTCATTTCTGTCTTTTCAGACAGTATATCACGTAGCCCAGGTTGGCTTTAAACTCATTGTGTAGCTGAAGAGAACCTCAAATTCTTGATCCTCTGGTCTCTACCTCCCAAGTGTTGGGATGACAGACATGCTCCACTTTGCTGGCATTTCAGATCTTTCCCCTAAAAATTGTATTCTGATTTCTGGTGAGTTGTAATTTTGCTATTTTTCTACTTTTCTAAGATTATCATAGATATTTAATTTGTACAGATTATTTAAAATAATGACAACATTAAAGAATCCAGAATTTCCAAGCACTGCTTTAATTGGATGCATCAATTTTAGTGTGACATGTTTTCCTTTACCTTATCTTCCTAAGAAGCAATTTCCCTTTTCATTTTTCTCTCTAACAGTTTTCTGGAAGCAAGTTCCTTATTTTCTATGTTTAAAGGAGTTCATATTTAAAATTTTTCAGTTTGATTTTTTTCCTTAAAATTTTAATTATCTTTGCGGCCACAAACCCAATCTGTGATTATAAATGTTTCATATAGGCAAAATGTGGTTCATGGGAAGAATATATAAGATTGTGAATGTATGTTTGTTTCCACCCCATTTCCTGGCATATGATTTTGAAAACCCTTTCAATCTTCCCAGTAATGGCCCCTTTGCATGTCAATGCATGGCAGCCTAAGAGAGTTTCTGATTGGGAGCTGAACTCTGCAATGACCAGGGTAGTACTAGAATCCTGGGGCTTTGAGCTCTATCCCACCAAACTCCAGAGAGGGAGAGGGGTTAAATTCATAGATAACAGCCAAGACTTTAATCAGTTATGCCTATGCAATGAAGTCTCCTTGGAAATCCCAGGAAATCCCCAAAGTATAGGACTTGGAGAGTTTCTTAAAGCCAAAGCTATTTAGTCTCTTGGATGTCCATCCCTGCAGGACCGTTTCTGTGTGACATCTTTTTTTTTTTTTTGAGAAGTGATTGTATCTTTTTTTTTTATTGAAAAAAAAATTTTCCGCCTCCTCCCCGCCTCCCATTTCCCTCCCCCTCCTCCCGCCTCTCTCCCCCTCCCTCCACTCCTCTTCTCCCTCTCCAGTCCCAGGAGCAGTCAGGGTTCCCTGCCCTGTGGAAAGTCCAAGGTCCTCCCCCCTCCATCCAGGTCTAGGAAGTTGAACATCCAAACTGTCTAGGCTCCCACAAAGCCAGAACCTGAAGTAGGATCAAAACCCCGTGCCATTGTCCTTGGCCTCTTGTCAGCTCTCATTGTCCGCCATGTTCAGAGAGTCCGGTTTTATCCCATGCTTTTTCAGTCACAGTCCAGCTGGCCTTGGTGAGCTCCCAATAGATCGGCTCCACTGTCTCAGTGGGTGGGTACACCCCTCGTGGTCCTGACTTCGTTGTTCATGTTCTCCCTCCTTCTGTTCCTCATTATAACCTTGGGAGCTCAGTCCGGTGCTCCAGTGTGGGTCTCTGTCTCTATCTCCATCCATCGCTAGATGAAGGTTCTATGGTGATATGCAAGATATTCATCAGTATGGCTATAGGATAGGTTCATTTCAGGTTCCCTATCCTCAGGTTCCCCAAGGAACTAACTGGGGACATTGCCCTGGGCATCTGGTAGCCACCCCAAGTTCAAGTCTCTTGCCAACCCTTAGGTGGTTCCCTTAACTAAGATATGAGTTTCCCTGCTCCCCTATCCAACCTTCCTATATCCCCAATCATCCCGTTTCCCCAAGTTCCCCTCATCCTCTCCTTCACACTTTTCTCTCTCTTAAACCAGTAACCGTGTTTCACTGAGTTATGTGAGACACTCCAGCATATTAATCCAAGCCAAGGAGGGGGCTGTGGCAACTCTGATTTAGAGCTGGTAGGTCAGAAGTGCGTGCGAGTGGCATCTGGAGGGGGCATTGGTGCAGTCTTGTGGGACTGAGCCCTTAGCCTGGGGAGTCTAACCCTACTTTCAGGTAGACAGTGTCAGGATTGAATTGAATCAGAGGATGCCCAGATGGTGTCTGCTACAGAACTGCTTCTTGGTGGGTATGGGACCTCCCCAAACATCTGGTAACAGAACTGTTTTGGGTTGTGAGAATACGGTAGGAGAAACTGAATTTGAGCAAAAAAGGATATTTTTTTTGCTCACACAGACTCTTATTTATTTGCTTTAACATAAATTATTAGTTGTGTCAGTTTTTTTATGCCCTTGCTAACTTTTGGTTATTGGATATATGCAGTTCTTATTTCTATTGTATGTGTGTGCTGGATGCATATGCACCTGTGTACACACAAACATATGTGTGTCCAGATGTAGACCAAAGGCTAATATTGGGTAATAAAGGCTAATACTTTCCACCCTTTTGACACAAGGTCTCTTGCTGAACCTACAGCTAACTGATTCATTTACACTGGCTAGTTAGTGAATTCTGGGGGTCTGCCTGACTGTTGGTTACACACACACACACACACACACACACACACTGCCCTTTTGGTTTTATGTGGATGGTAGGATCTGAACCCAGGTTCTTCTACTGGCATGGCAGGGACTTTACCTACAGAATCATTGCCTCCTTCCCAGGTATGTGTAGTTCTACAAGGTGTGAATTTAATTAGCCCACTAAAATTGAATTTTATCTTGACTTATTTATATTTCTAAAGATTTTCTACTTTATGCTTTTGGCATGCCTTTAGTTTATAAATATTGTGTGTTTTTAGTTGTATTTCTGTCATATATATTGTCCTTTTGGAGTACGCTTTGGGAGTTAAAGTTAAGACTTTCTTCTTACTTCTGCTCTTGCTTTTGTCTTATAATTGATATTTTCTTAAAAAAATTCTGAATTGAAACGTTTTTGAGATTTATTTATTTGTATTTTAGTTCAATGAGTGTTTTTGCATACATGTGTATCTGTGTACCACATGCATGCAGTACTCACAGAAGCCAGAAGAGGGCATTATATCACCTGGAACTAGAGTTGCAGATGGTTGCGAGCCACTATCTGGGAGCTAGGAATTGAACTGGAGTCTGTTGTAAGAACAGTCAGTATTCATAAACATTGAGCCATCTCTCCATCTTCCTTTCTGAAATTTTTGGGGGAGCATTTTATTTTCAATCTATCATTTCATGCATTTCTCTCTCTAAGTAGCATATATTTAGATTTTAATTTTGAACTCTGACAGTCTCCTCTACTGGGAAAATTCAATTTACTCACCTTTGGCAAATTGACTGATAAGTTTGATTTTACTTAGAGTTTGATTTTTCTGGTTTTATTCAATTGCTATTTCACTTCCCCCTTATTAATATACACTATAGACAAATACTTTTCTGTTCCATTTTGTTTTGTTTGGCAGAATCTTTCTGAGTGGCCCAGGTGGATGAGGACTCTGCAATCCCCCCTGCCTTGGCCTCTCAAGTGCTGGGATTATAGTCATGTGCCACCATACATGGCACACGAATAACCCTTCAGTGAGATGTGAAGTCTTCACTTTCTTGTTTTGTTTAGGGACAGAGTTATTTTTTCGGGGGGGTGCAGAGTTCTACGATGTAACTTGGGCTAGCTTTGAATTCATTATGAAGGCTAGGCTGTCCTTGAACTCAAAATCATGTCTTCTGCCTCTTCAGTGCCAGGGATTACAGGCCTGTGTTTGGCTCTAAAATGTCTTTTTTTTTTTTTTTTTTTTTTTTTTTTGGTTTTTCAAGACAGGGTTTCTCTGTGGCTTTGGTTCCTGTCCTGGAACTAGCTCTTGTAGACCAGGCTGGTCTCAAACTCACAGAGATCCGCCTGCCTCTGCCTCCCAAGTGCTGGGATTAAAGGCATGCTCCACCATCGCCCGGCTCCTAAAAAGTCTTTTGTATGACATTTGAAATGAAATGTAACAGATGAATTTGTGGAGTTGGAAAGTCAAACTGATGTCCCGTTGCCTCTAACCCAAGTGCCCTTTCCACGATATTGGGTATTCAGAAGAAAGGCGGGCATTTCTAATTGAAGAGCCTGGCTCAAGTTTAGCTCAGCGTAAGGTGGCTCTGGCCCATCAGCTAGGGTCTCTGATGGGCCGGACTGAGCTTATTAGGTAAGCGAGCATATTTGATAATAAGTGTATCAGAGGGCAAGCATAGCAGGTGGTGAGCATAGTAGGTTGAGAGCGTTATTTGGGGATCAGCAGGTCAGGAGGTGAACATAGCAGTAGGTGGTGAGCATGCACGGCAGAAACAGCTTACCACCAGCTTCAATGGGCCCACACAGCTGCTATGGAAGAATGATAAGGCAATTGGATATCTTAGCAATGTGTCTTTCTGGCATGGGACTTGGGGCTTCTCAGGCCAAGGGCAGAGATTTAGACCTCTGTGTCTAGAGGGTTAAGAAGGTGACATCCTAGAGAACCTCTAATGGCCGCCACCAAGAAGTAGGGACTGGGTTGTCAGAGTGGGCACTCTACCTTGGATTTGTGTTCTAGGCTTTGTCCCTAGCATCCTTCTTCTCCACAGGAAGTGACGTATCTGTTGTCTTTACTCATGCATATCCTGTGGTGGGATCAGAGGCCATCCCTACTCTGCCACATGACTCTCTTCTTGGGGTCCCTGGACCACTTGGGATGGAAGTTCTCTTAAAAGAAGCCTGTCAGATACTGCCACAAGCCTTCCAGAGAATGTTCTCGAGCTCCAAATGGATTATCTTGAGCCAATGAAAATGTTACATCCCTTTGTGCTTGGCAAGGATGCCAGCTTCTCGGCTTGGGAACACCATTTATCCCACACCAAATGGAAACTTCATTTGGGTATTATGTTTGTCTCCAGTTAATAAATTACAAGAGAACGAGTCAATCCATCACTTGAGACTTGCTCCTAAAACCTTCCAAAGCATAGGAAATCTAGAATGCTAAAGCAATCCCTTCTTTGTGGTTACTCACATGTTGGGTGTGAATAGATTAAATAGCTCTCAGGAAATCTGCATTTGCTACAGCCCCCACCTATGGAGGGATCCAAATGAGGTGTTCGAACTTGAAGTGCCTCAATTATGTATGTTGAGTGATGAGTTTGTGGCTTTGTCATGACTGGAGGAACTTAGTCCATAGCCTGGCATGGCCTAAAGTGGCAGACGATTCCTCCTCATCGCTATCTGCAATAAACCCTACCCTGCAAATCTCCTCATGGGACAAAGAGCTGCTGGCTTCTCCCAGAGTGCCAGTATGGTGGAGGGCATGTGGGAGCCTTGCTCAGTTTTGTTGCTAAAGCGTGTGACACAGTCAGTGGTTTGCTTTGTAGCAAAACTGATCAGATAGGCTTCAGGGAAGGACCCGGCAGCTCCCCTCCCCGGGAACGCAACCTCTGCCCAGTCTCCTGACTGTGGTTTTCTGCAGAGTTCCCTTGGTGTTCAGGGATGCCACTGAAGGGCTGGTGACACTGATATCAGTGATGAAAACCAGCAGGCCTTCAGTGTGTCCTTTGAACACTGTTCTCAGCACTTCTCATACCGAAACTCATTAACGTTTTATAGCCACCCTGTGAGGGAAAGACTGTTGGCATCACTCCCGCTTCACAGAGGAGAAAACAGAGACCCAGAGAGCTTGGGCAGACACTGAGGGGCACATGTGCTCACTAGTCCAGGCTGCCAGGTCCCATCCTGGTCCATGGATTGCCAAAAGGCTATTCGGGAGACCTCATTTGAGCCCAGAATCTCATTCTCGTCCTTTTGTCCAAGTTTTGCGTTAAAAAGGAATTTCGTATATTATAACAGTCAAAATGATCAAATTTCTCTCTATTGTCTTTCCTGGCAAGTCTAGGGTGCCATCCACCCCAGGCAAGGAAAGCCTGGCATTTGGGAAATGATTCCCTCCGTGTCTGCTAAGCCCTTAGTCTCAGAGTTCTCCTTCCTGGCTGCTCAACCGCCCCTTAGCAATGTCCAGCCTTGAGGCTTTGTCCTCGAGAGGGAAGACATAGGGGCTAATAATACTGAAAGGATGCATCAAGTCCTCCAATCCAGCAAATATAAATGGAAACTCTGAGGCTGTGTGATTCACTTCGCCAACATGACTCATGTTCTGCTAAGGTTTCCATGAACAATATGTTCGCAGTCTGGTTTAATTATAGCCTAGGTCTGCCACTGGCTTGGTGAGCCCCGGAGGCACCCGGCCCTCACCCCCCAGAGTTGCCAGTTAAAACGCCTCCCCGGGGAGAGATGGGGAGAGAAAACTGCAAATGGTTTTCTGCTGGTGCTGTCGGTCACATGACACAGTGGAGAGCTTCTGCAGGGGCCTCAGAGAGGGGTGTATCCCCCAAGGTGTTAGAAAAGTGTGTGCTCGCAGGGAGTTTGTACTCCTTGGGCTTCCCCTCTGTGTAGAGTTGAGAGTCACAAGCACCCAGTGTGGGTGTTTGCAGTGATCAATTGAGAGAAAGAAACAGGGTTGAGTCAAAGCTCCCTCAAGCGAGGGTGGAGGGAACCCCAAGGCTGCCTGATGAGCTTGGGGGTGGTTCAACACACAGGCCTGGTAACAGTGGACAGAGAATGAGAAACAAACCCTGTCCCGTCCCCTTTACAGGCACTTTGCCATTGCAGTGGGAAGAGGCCAGGGTTCCGGCATGGCAAGGGTATCATTTTACAAATATATAGCGAACCTCTGGTTTGCTCCCACTCTGTCCCAGCAAATAGAGTGTCTCAGAGGCAGCAGGAGCTGGCTGCCGTGAGTGGAGGGGACAGAAGACATTTGGGACTGTTTCTAAAAGGAATTCCCTGAATGCTTGTTAGGTTCCAGGAGCCTTACCCCTAACTATACGATAAAATTGAACATTTATTTAGCATTTACTGTGTACTAAGTGGTAGCTGCACACTATACCAATACTAATGTTTGTCTCTTGCATCAACCACATGAAGCCCAGATGTGATCCCAGAACTAGTCGCCGTGCGGTTGTAGGCAGCCTGTCTTAGTTAAGGTTTCTATTGCTGTGAAGAGACACCATGACCACATCAGTTATTATAAAGGAAAACATTTGAAGGGGCTGGCTTACAGTTCAGAGGTTCAGTCCATTATCATAGTGGCAGGAAACATGGCGGTGAGCAGGAAGACATGGACCTGGAGAAGGAGCCAAGAGTTCTACATCCGGATCCATAGGCATCGGGAAGAGAGAATGACCCATTGGCTTAAGCTTCTGAAACCTCAAAGCCCCCCCCCCCCCAGTAACACACATCTTCCAATAAGGCCACACCTACTCCAACAAGGTCTTACCTCCTAATAGTGCCCCTCCCTGTGGCTATGGGGGCTATTTTCATTCAAACATCACACAGCAATATGCATGGCTTGATCTGGGACCATTGTTCTGTAACACTGCTGGTGCCGGGCACTTCTCCATGCCCAAAGCTGTGGTGTCAGGACAGTAGGTTGAGGAAAAGTTGTTATGTTTGTTGTGTACCCACGACCTCATCCTTCCATAGTTGCAGTTGGCCCTGGTAGGTAAATCAGGCACCCCACCCCATGTGTTCTAAGGGTGCCCAGTGGCCCATACAAAAGGCAAAGTCTGGTTTCCCAGCCTTCTCCCTGACAAATTCCAGGCTTATTCCTGCAGCTCTTTTCCTTCTCTGTGTTTATGGTGTGTGTATGAGTGTGCGTGCGCATGCGTGTACGCGCACGTGTGTGCATGTGCACGTGCATCCGAGCATGTGCATGTGAGAGTGCAGGCACCTATGCTGTGAGGCACAGTGTGGAGGTCCAAGGACAACCCCTGTCAGTCCTTGTTGGCCACTTTGTTTGAGCAAGGGTCTTTTTCTGTTGTTCACTGCTGCTTCTGCCAGGCTACCTGGCCCACAAGCTTGATGAACCAGCCTGCTTCCATTTTAGACTTAAGAGCCATCTTACAGTAAAGACAAACTAGATTCATTCCTGCTTATGATTAAACCTCTGTTTCTCAAGGACTGCATTATGCCCTACCTGAACCTTAACTACAAATGGTTCTGTACTGCCTGTTCCAGGAACAGCAATCATGTCTTTGTTTCAAAAAGTTGTTATTATCTTGCTATTATCTTGTTATGACCACCTTGCAACCGCATCTTTGTTTCAGATCTTTACAACTTAACTTGTGCTTATGTTCTGTTCCTGTAACCCCACCTATTTGCCTGACAAACCCATTTGGAAACTTCTTACCCCTGAGCTATAAAAGCCTTATCTTCTCCAAGGACAATTGTGATCTCCTGAATCCCACCTTAGGGGGAGGTAGCCCACTTACACAAATAAAAGTGCTTGCTTTCGTTAATTTGACCTTGACGACTTTGGTTAGTAGTCTTTCTCCTTGTATCTTTTCTGGGATTCTCCCTTCTCATTGTCTGAGGTACTACAACATACAGCTTGACATGGGTCCTGGGAACCCAAACTCGGGTTCTCGAAGTTTGATTGGCAGGCACTTAATCCACTGATCATCTTCGCGTTTCCACTCTCTCTTTTAAGAACATCCATGTTTGCCTCAAGGAAGGCAGGCAGGCAGGCAGGCAGCTCCAGCCCACCTTGGGTGCCTAGTGCCAAGAGGAAGAAAGCATGTCAGTTAAACCTGAAAGGGGGGCTCAGAATCTGCTCCCCTTCTCTAGTGCCATGCTGTCTCTGGCTGCAGGGGAGAGACCCGCAGAGTGAGCACAGGACGTGGCCTTGGCCATTCTAGGTGTTCACAGCAGACGGTTAAATTGGCTTCGCACCAGGTAGGCCAGCTTGGGATCCCCAGAGTCCAACTTCTTGCACTGTTTCTACTAGCTGTTTTGTAAGACCAGCCAAAACTTCCCATGATGCAAATTATCATCATTTGCATACTGAGTAAATACACTGAGAGAGCTGAGTCACCAGCATAGACTAGTGCAGTGCAAGGGTCACCTATCTGGACGCAAATTTCTCTTTCAGGAGCGTCCTGGCCTGCTTTTCCGAGTACAGAAGTGCTTGCAGATCTAGGTGGGTGGCGTAGGGAGTGACAGCTACAACTGGTTCTTGAGCTTCCACCATAGGTCTCCGATTCACATACAGTATAGCATTGTTCTGCATTCACCGCTGCCTGTATTCATTGTCTGCCCCACCTGTAGACCCGCCACACAGAGATTGCTCGTGTAATCACCATAGTATTTCACAGAGGAGGAAACCCAGGAATTGAGAGATTATATCTAGTCAGAGGCGCTCTAAGCAGCACCGGGGCTGGAATTCTGCCGTGTCTGCTGACAGATCCTCTGGAGAAGACAGGACGGAGGGCAGGGCGCAGACAGTGAGTGAAGTTAGGGCCCAGATCAGGAACTAAATGCTGTCTCCCTTACTGCGGTGCCAAAGGCTTACCACCTAGTCAAGGTAGCTAGGCTGACTGTGTCTGTATTACACAGTAATACAGAGACCCTGGCTAAGAGTTTCGGCTGTTTCTTCTGACCTTCAAAGTGGGCGCTTTGAGAGACGCTTACTTGGTTGTGGTCCCAAGACATGAAAGTTGGGCAACTTGGAGAAACAAATGGTCTCAGCCGAGCTCTAGGCACTTAGCCAGGATTCCCTGATCTCTGTGTATTAGAGGCCAGCAGAAGCTGGGCATGCTGGGGTCATGAGCCATGACAGGACACTGTGTGCTCTTGGCAGCTCATTTGCTAACGTGACTGCAAAATGCCAGGCTGGATTTAAGGTGTAGAGTGGGTGGTGTATGAAACCAGCTCCACCTCCCTTGCTTTTCCAGTACCCCAAGAAATATCAGGCAAACACCTCACAGGACTGGGCCACTTATTCCAAGGCCTCCTGAGAGCCAGTCCTCTTGTCCTGGACTATTTCTGCCCATCTCCACTTCCTCTAACCCTCAAGGTACATGCTCCTTGCTAACCTTCTGGAATGTTCCCTATGGCCACCTTCCCTCAGGGAGAGCCTCCCTTCTTTCAGTGAGTGACTCCCATTTCTTTCTTGCTTTCTCTTGTATTTCTGAATATGCCTTTTTTTGGGGGGGGGTTTACATCAAATTTAAAATGCAGCCCAGCGATCTAGTTAAAGTGCCTTTGAGCAACTTGCAAAATGCAAAGACCTCCGTTCAAAGTCTGCAACTCATGCCTCCTGGCTTGAAGGGCACACAGATGCTTGGGGACATCAGAGGTCTGAAGTCCACCAGGTGAGACAGGAAACCATCTTGAAAGGGCAGGTAGGAGCAGATGTTTCCAGGGGCCCAGGTTTGTTTTCCAGCCACTGTCTCCTTTGCTGCCTTGACCCCATAGCAAGTGCAGCCTCACCCGAGGGGCCTAGACTAGGCATTCGGTCTGTACGCATGCACGTGCAGGTATGTATAGCTCTGTGTGCTTGGGAAGGTTATTAGGAGCACTGGGGTCTTTAGGCCTGAGTAGAAAAGATGGCTGAAGCATATAGGAAGGACTCCACCCTCTCTCTAGACCCTGGCTCTAGACCAAGGGGATGCACTGCTATCTCCAGCCGCCAGAATCTTACCCGACAGAGCTGCCAAGGCAGAGCCACTGCTCCTAGAGATATGGGCATCGCACACATGGTACAAGTTCAGCCACTCTGGGTACTTGCCCCTTCCTTACCTTCTCACAGATATACTCCCTCCCAGTGCAGCGTAAAGCACTCCCCTCTCTCTAGCTACCCTCCTTGTTCTGATTCTCTTTAAAGCAAGTCTCCCAGGAAGCATTTATGTCATGCCTCTGCTCAAATGACCCCGTGACTTGAGACAAAAAGCAAAGTAGATGCTCCCATATCCCTGGCTTCCTTGAACATTTTGGCTGTTCTTCTGCCTCAGGAACATCGCAGTGGCTGTTCATTCTAACACTCTTTCCCCATCCGCTGCCTGGCCCAGGCCCTCACTTCTTTTAGCTCTGGCCAAGTTTTGCCTCAGCAGAGATCCTCTCCAATCCTGCCATACCACAGGCCCCACCCTTTACACCTCTCTGCTTTATTCTTGTCCGTGGCTTGTTTCATCTCACCCAAACACATCTAATTACTCTTTCCTTTATTGCTTGGGGTGGGGAGAGGGAGGAGTGGGGGTTGGCTCTCACCCCCTTGGTTAAACTACAGGAGACAGAGATGGCTTGGCCTCACGCTGCTATACTATCTGTAGAGCACTGTGCTTTGACAAGCAGCTGTGGCTCCACGATCCCCATCTTACTGCAGGTGCTTTACTAATCCTCTTGCAGGGGGTTGCACCCATCACACAGGGAGGGTCTGGAGGAAAGTAGCATGCCTGGTACCATGCAAACTCTCCCCAGCAGTGCCGGTGGTTCCCTTACCCTCTTGCATTGCTGAGCAAACATAGCTGCCCTGGTATGTGCCCAGGAGTGGGATGCCTGGCGTTGACAGAGGATGTACGCTGTGCTCCATCCCCGGAAACCTGTGCATCCCCTTGGTCTAGAGCTAGCGTCTACTAGACTGTCTTGCAGCACGTTGCTGTTTCTTCTGCTGTTCAGGCGCACACCTTGCAGTTCTAGCATTGTTTACACCGACAAGCCTGCACTGAGAGTGCCCAGGCAAACAGACTCCTTCTGATACCTTCATTTGACCTCTCTTGTACTGGTGACGTTTGTGTACTTACTGGACACGGGGCCTCTGAACCCCAGCCCATCTATCTTGGCACCAGCATACATGTGTGTTGGCAGGGCCAAGCTGGTGGCCAGCTGGTGCCACCCTTCCCCCCAATGCGCAATCAGCAGAGCAGGTCTTCCATGAGTTCCAGACCCTGGGTAGGAAAAGGAGGGGCTGAGGCCACAAGAGCCCAACCCTTCTGGGTCACAGTGCCCACTCAGTGCAGCCACTTCAATTCCCACAGAGGACTCCTCCTCTGCTACAGCGCCTGTTCCAAACCTCTCAGCCAGTCTGCACTGGAGCTCAGCAGATTGTGCTTAATAATAAGGAAAGAAATGCAGGGGAGCTAGTGCCTGCCTCCCCAGACAAGGCGAGGGCGCTGGGGGAGGAGGAGGCCTCCTCTAGATAGCTGTGCCTCCCTCTAGCCAAGGGGAGGGCCTCCCATGCTCATAAGAAGGCAGGAGCGGGTCCTGGTGACAGCTGTCAAGAGAGAGGCTTATACCAGGATTCTGTTCCAATTCTTTATTTTTAAATCCCCCAGCTGGCTAGTGGCTTAGGAGGAAAGATGTGACAATCATTTGCATCTTGTTCCAGATGGGCTGTCACTCAGGGTCCAGAGAACCTAATGGGACTGGGCTTGTGGTCACGAAGAATGTGTGGTCCATCGGCAACTGCCCCAAGCTTTGTTGGATGGATACACGACAGCTCGCTGGAAGCTAACGACTATGTGGTGGTGGGGGGGAGGTTGTCCCTGGATACCAGTGGTGATCTAACAACTGTGACTCGGCAGCTGTACTTCTAAAGAGACCATCCAATTGTCTAGCTTCCAGCCAGGGGTGGCATTTCCACGTGTTCTTTGCATTCTTGCCACACAACTTCCATGGCCAGTTGTTTGGCTCAGACACCTGGGGGTTAGTGGGGAATCCAGCACAAAAACTAGATGCCTGGCTGGAATGACATTTTTTCGAATGGCAGGCCTCAGCCCTACTCATTATCCCCACATTGTGAGATTGAGTCTGCCTCAACTGTAGAAGGCAGGCAGAGGCCCAGCTAATAGCCTCTTCCACCAGCTGACACTTCATTCCTGCCCAAGGCCTTGTACTGGCAGCTTATGACTGCTGTCCAGGCTAATGGCAGGTGGCAACCCCCTACATTCAGTTTCCAGAAGGGCAGAAGTGGCACAACTGGTCTTGGGAGTATCCTGCATCAGGGGCATCTGTTAGCCTGTGAGCAATCTGGAGATTTGATCCTGGTGATATGTGACTTAGCCAATCTTCTTTATGGAACATCGTTTGTATTTACCCAGCTAGAGTTTGATTCTGTTACTTGCAAATAAGAACTGAGACATTTGGCCAAAAGTCATGCTACAGCCATGAGAGCTGAGTCAATTGTTAGTATTTCTCCTTTGTAAGTCCCTCCTGAATATGCAACTAGGGTGATCCTTCAAAATAGGAGATGTGGGTGGTGCTGGGGCTCAGCAGGTCAAAGTGATTGCTATGCAAGAAGGACCTGAGTTTAGACCCCCAAACTCATGAAAAGGTAAGGTGCAGCCACACACACGCTTCTAGCTCCAACATCACGTGTGCACCTGGATGCAGGCACACACGAGTGGGGCGTGTGGGAGAGCAGAAACCGGAGGCTCACTAGCTTCCAGCTTATCTCCAGATCCAGTGAGACCCTGCTTCAAGGGATGGATGTGGAGAGCAATAGGGGACACAGTGTCTTCCTCTAGCCTCTAAATGTGCACCAGTGTACACATCTACACACATTCTCCTCTCTCTCTCTCTCTCTCTCTCTCTCTCTCTCTCTCTCTCTCTCTCTCTCTCTCTCTCTCTCTCTCTCACACACACACACACACACACAGGAGCTATAGAAGCAGTTATCCCTTGTGCCCAATGAAGATGCAGCATGACCAACCCCAAGTCCTGTCCTTTGCAAAGCTTGGCACCTAAGCTACACTAACGGGAGGTGGAAGGCTTCAGCAGCCACCAGATTTAGAACTGGGATGTGAATGTCAACAGATCAGCATGAAGAACTCTCAGATCAGCAGCCTGCTCAGCGTCTCTTCCTTTGAGGGCTTCAGAAATGAGCAGGCTGCTCGTTATCCGCCGCTGTGCATGCCTGAGTTCCTATGTGCTTACTTAGCGATGCCTGGCCACGGAAGGCATGCTATGCTGTACATGCCTTCAGACTTATTTGCTCATTTTTCACAACAGTTTGGTACTGCAGTAAGGCAAGGGGAAAGTCACACAAGTTCAGAGTTCACTGGTTCTATCGATTCCAGTCCCTCTAAGAAGGCATTATAGTCCCTTAAAAACACACACACATATACTCTCTTAGAAAGATAGCTTTCTGATGAAAATTCTCCCTAGCATCAATCAGGTACACAGCATAAGATTGGAAGCTTGTCTTAGTAACTGATCTCATTCCTCTGAGAATTCTCTCAGTAACTCAAGGTTATGACTTTTCCTAAGCGGCTTTCCGACGGAGACAGACAAGGGGGACTGGGCTCTGAGGTCAAAGTGCTGCTTTTTTCTTCAGAAGCAGAACTATCAATGGCCATGTCTGGAAGAACAGAAGGCATTCTGGGAACATGATGTTCTTCCATCCTACAAAGTACAGAACTGCACATGGCAGAGACTTCAAAAGCTGGAGTCACCTTGAAAGAGAATGGCACACTGGGAGAGATGGGAGATAGCTGTCCCCTTTGGCAACAAGCAAGCAGGAAAGTCAAAGGTGATTTGTTGGACTTGTGCACAAGTCAATAGAATGGAGAGACGACTCCACTGTATTTATAGAAAGAGAGGCCAAACCTCCTGTCATCTTGTCCAGAAATAAATGGCATCAATCAACTGGCAAAGTGTTTCTCCTGCCTCTTGATTGGTGGGCTCTCCTTTTTGTTCTACAAGAAGCATTCACATTCTTCCTATCTGGGAAGCTGACGTCTGACACCCACACTTTCCTATGCCGGAGAGGAAGGGCAGACTAACCTGGAAGAATTTCATCTGGAGCTTTGGACATAGCCTAGCTTTCCTTCTCTCTGTCTCTCTCGCACACACACACACACACACACACACACACACACACACACACACACACGGCTTGGTGTTGTCCTAGGGTCTGGTCACCTAACTGCCAAAGAAAGATTCTGTTCCAGTCGGGAGGTCTCTCACTCTTTCTTGCAGATGGGTAAACTTAGGCACACAAAGGTCAACTCTCTCACCCAAGATTAAATACTGGTGTCAGTGCCAGGAGAGTGAGCTTACCTTTGGCAAAACTGGGGTAAGCAGACCATGGGGCAGCCTACTGCCTTTCAACTGTGTATGCTAAATAGTAAATTAACACCTGCATTCACTGATATGTCTTCTGAGACCACATTCTCATCCCCTGCAAAGATTAAAAACTGGCTTTTCAGCTTTGGGAGGGAAGATAGGAAAGAGACTTCCTGCCATGCCCCAGGGAGTTGGGGAATAGCCAGCCAAGTCCACAGGGGATACGAGGCCTTCTCCCTACCAGTACCTCTAGGCAAGGATGGTGTCAGGAGGATACTGCCATCATCCTCTAAAACATCTGTCCCTCTTGGGCATGGCCTTGGCTGTTCACTAAAGGGATCGTCTGTCTCGGAAGCCGACTCTCTTCCTTTGAAGCTGGCAGCTTGCTGCCTGTGGAAACGCAGTCCTATTTCGGGACTTCATTTGAAAGAGATTTCAGAGTGGCTGGGACGCTGCAGTGAATTGCTTATTGCGGCTCATCTCCTTGGCCAGAGTCTCATCTTGATCCCAGCCCGGCAGCTGCCACTTCTCACGTCACAGCCACATCCCTGGCAGGCTAAGAGTATTCGAATTAGCACTGGGCCCAGTTTGAAGGGCTCCACTTCTAGAACTTCTGCCATTAGCACTGGGTACTTTCATGCCTCGTTTCATTCTCACTGCATGTTTGACATTATCTAGCAGGGAACCCGCCAGTCAGTTACATGACTCTGACCCCGCTTTACAAGAAGGCTGGAGAGATGGCTCAGCAAGTATGAGTGCTTGCTGCTATTCCAGACCTGAGTTTGTTTCCCAGTACCTATGTCAGGGTGCTTCACAACTGCCGATAGCTCCGGCTCTTGGGGAGCTGATGCTCTCTTCTGGCCTCTGCAGGGACTCCCACACAGGTGGCATACACTCACACAGACATATACACACAAGCAGATAAATGTTCCTTTAGAAATGCCTAGACGTGCTAAGGGACAGCAGGGTACTCTGCCACCTTCTCCTTTGAGAATAAAGTGAAGTCAGTCCTGAGTCTCCACTCTGGGGGACACTGCACCTCCGAGCACCATCTTCCCTTCTCCTCCACACAAACTTCCAGAAACTGATCCCACAGCCTTGTTTCCATTTCTGAGGTGAAGAGTCACTGTGAATCGGAACCTATCACAACCAGATGGGAATGTAGCACTTGGCCACAACACCGGTGACTTGGTCCTTCAGGCCCGATTATTCACAGAAACTACTTTCAGTTGTTTGTCTCTGTCCCAATGTGGGGAAGACAAGGCTTAAAAAGAAACTCCATTCACCAGGACAATGGTGAAAGAGTCACCAGAGCTTGCCAGGACTCAGCCTTCTTTCTCTGCCATAGAGCCCCGACTATACCCATCTGAGAGTGCTTCTGTGAGCAGTGGTTGGGGGCTCTCAGGCTATTTTTAAGGGAACTCTGTTCCGGCAGGAACACACACTAATTTCCATGGCAAACGCTGACTCATGCTCTGAGCAGGCATGGTGGTGCTCTCAGGGGGTGCAGGGACACGGGCCTTTCTTTCCATGAGACTCCTGCCTCTTCCGATTCTAAAACAACAGTCTGCCTATCACCTTCCTCTTTGCTGTTGATGGTTTTTTTTTTTTTTCTGGATCCTGGAAGATAAGGGATTTTACTAGACAGCAGGACAAGATCATCTGAAGGCTACCGCCAGCATTAACTAGGGCCAATTTAGTTCATCTGGGCAATGAACATGAACCCGAACAGAGTGAGGGCTTAGGAAAAAATTCCAAGCAGATACCATTATTCTGTTTGGTAAACAGCTTGGGTCTCAGCACTCTGCTGAGATGTGCCCCTGTCAAGGTCTGCCTGTCTAGCTGCTGCTGCTGGAAGGATCTTTCCACCTTCAAGATGTGTCACTAGCTCATCGAACTATTTCTGTAACTCTTGGTGAGAGCCAATTTAAGCTGGCTTCTCAGTTCACTCTGCACTCAGAAGAGACCCATTTTCAGTTCCTTTCTGGCGTCCACGAGACCAGATGCGGTGACAAGTGTTCCAGGGAAATGAACCTAGCAAAGGATCCCAGGGTGCTTCTCAGGGGACCGGGGGATTCATCGGCTTCATCAGTGACTTAAACACACACTGCTTGCAGCTTGAGCGCTGTCATCTGCTCCCTGGGAAGCTTTCTGATGGGGTACGCTTTGGGGACAGAACAGGGGATCTAGGGTGGAAGGCAGAAGGAAATTCCCAATGAGGCTATGGGACAAATGACACATTCAGAGGGTGCTCATGTTTATGGCTAAGGCCCTATTGCATCTGGCAGCCAGAGCTGGGCAGCAGTTCCTGCAAATGAGAAGCCACTGCTTTCGTTAGGTAGGTCATTGTACCATAAGCCCCACTAGGAGCGCTGTCATAAAAGGAGTGGCAAATTCCTGTGGCTTGGTCTTTTTCCAGGATGTCTATGGCTCCAAATGATACCTGCAGTCAGAAAAAGCAGGGAAAAAAATGAATGGAATCTACCTTTCTCCTCCGTAAAGCACTCTGCACGTCAGAGGCGCTGCTCTGCTGGACTACAGACAGGTGGGGCTGGGGGCTGGAGGGTAGACCTCACAGTGCCACGAGGGAGGCATGATCACCAGTGGCGGAATGAATGACAATGTCTGCCTCTGCTGTGGATGCTGTGTCCTCAGAGTCCTTCTTCGGCTGCTCAGCACTAATTCTTCAAGAGGACAGCTTCTTTGACTCAATTTTGTATACAGGGTAAGTAGTTTACCAAGAGTCAGGTACGTGGCAAGTGGTAGTGTCTGGAATAAAACCTACACTAACACACACCAGATTCCCCAAAGGTTGTTTGATTTCCCAAGTGGCCACTTTTCCATTTCCTAACCAAATGGTTGACATTTGTTCACCATCTGGGATGACATTTTCCTGGTTTGAGTATATGCCTTCCAATTGGACGCAATCTCCAGCATCAACAGGGATAAATGGCAACCAAACTGACTCCACAGCTTTGGCAGTGGGGTGAGTGGGTGGCCTAGTCATACCAACCTGGTCCTGCAGAAACAGCTGATTGGCCAGCTGTACAATCTGGTCCACATGGATGATGCCTCCAATACTGTCCATCTCTGTATCTGAGAGCAGTGTTAGTACCATGATGGCTTCTACCAGCAGCTGCCGATACTCGGGCTGGGACACGCGGTTGAGTACGGACTCCACATGGACAGCAAACTTGATCTCATATGGGGTCATCTACCAAAGGGATCAGCAGATTTCCAGGGTAAGATCTGGGACAGACAGAGCCCTATAATCAAGGCTTCCCCAGCAGTGCTGGGGCTCTCAGCTCAAGAGCTGCCTGGCTTCTGGACACTGTCTCGACTCTCTAACAGATGCTCTCTGGAGCAGAGGCTGACTGCTTTTCCCCAAGAGCCAGCTGGCATTGTTCTAGTTCCTTCTGTCTACCTACTGGACTGTGACTTCTAGGGAACAGGAACCATTTCTTATTTCTCTTAAAAAGAAGAGAACTTCCCTGTGGCATAAAGTCTGGTACCTTGGGCAGGGTAAAAAACAAAATAAGACAAAAATCTCTTAAAGAATGCTTGGACGTGCAAGGCGTGGTGCCTCCTGCTTAGAAGGCTAAAGATACCCCAGAATGCATGGAGGGCGAATACAGCACAGGCAAGACAGCGTGTGGGTGGTGTGGCCCCTGCACACTTGGGATAGTGTCTGCGTGGAGTTTTAAGGGCCCAGATAGTCTGTGAATGGTATTTCTGAGGACAGTGAAAGAGAAAGGGTGGCAGGAAAGGACCTTTTTCCCAGTTTGAAGGTGAGGTGGTTGATGTGATCAGACCTACAGATGGCCTGGCTACACAGAGCAAACTTGGGAGGCCCAGGAAGAATCAATCAGGAGGCGAAGCCATGGAGGGGCTGGTGCTTGGGTTTTGTTACTCTACCTCTTGGGTTGTTGAGGATGGGAGGACATAACCATCGATGGACAGACCATGGCACTAGAAACAGAACAAATATTTAAGTCAGATTCCAGAAAACTACAAGTGTGTGCTTGCTCACACTCATGCATGCGTGCGTACACACACACACACACACACACACACACACACTTCCTTGCCCTGGAAATCTGCACGAGGGCTGGAACATGCCAGACTGTCATGGTTATTTTTAGAGCGTTGTTCTCACTGCCCACAGGCTGTGTTTTCGATGGAACAATTCTAGGGAGACCAGCAGGCATCTTTCAGATCAGTGCAGGAACAATATCCTAGGGAGCTGCTGCGTCCTCCTCCCAAGAGACTCTGCATTGCACTTGGCAACTAGGCCAGGGTGCCTGCCAGGCCCCCTTTGGTGCCATAATGAAGGGAGATTTTCATGGCTCCCATTGGTGAAGTTATGCTCCTGCGCCTTTGCAGCCATCTATTTTCGAGATTTCTATAATAAGCACCAATCACAAAAGGCTGGAGCACATGCACACACACGCACACCCATGTATATAAATACCAATGGGGCGCAATACAAAATGCTGCTTTTTCATAAGAAAAGCATCTTGGTATTGGGCCAATGAAAGTCTAGCCGGAAGTGTATGGTGCCCCAAGAAGACTTAGGAGATTTTCAAAGAATGGCTAAGTCTTGTCTAATTGGCCATCTTTTATCCTCCAGTTGGCAACAGCTGCCTTGTCCTCACACCGGCCCGAGGGCTCCCCACAAAAATCTTGAAGGGTCGACCCGGAGCCTCTGCAGGGTCAGAGGGCATACCCGCTCTGCCTCCCCCCCAGAGTATCTTGAGCAAGGCCTTGGCCGACAGGGCATAGGCACTGAAGCTCTGTGGCTGGCCCTGGGCACCTGCTGCAGAAAGACACAGTGGGCTGTGACTTCACAAAGGAGCTGGCATGTGTTCTCATTTGGGATTATAGCAGTTCTTTCCTTTCCTACTGTGAAGCGAGTGAAAACGGAATGATGGGGTGGGGGAGAAATTTGTCTTGCTTTGCAAAGCCTTTAAATGAGGCATACTAGCCCTCCATGGGGGAGGCAGGGCAAGCTCTGGTGGAGCCTGGGGAGTATGAATGTGTGAGAAGACAGATTGTGGGGTGTAGGGAACAAAGAGGCCCCGTCTTCCCATGCTACCCCGACTTCAGCAGCAGGCGTTTAAGACAGGCCCCTCTGCATTCAGGTGTATGTGTGGTGCAATGTAGTCTGTGGATGTCACTTCCTGTCAGTTTCAAACTTCAAACTGGGATGAAATCTTAGCCTCTAGGCAGATGGGAAGGAAGCACAGCCCCTATCTCACTGCCACAGGAGCAGCTGGCTAAGGAGTGGGGGCTCTGGGGACTCTACCGTCAAGCCATGGAAACGGGTAGCCCAGGGCAGGAGGGAGAGTGTGCCTTCAGGGCACATGGCTCCTGGAGTGAGGCTAGAATCTTTTCTCTGTACTCCCAAGACCTAGCAGGTAGCAGGGGCTCTATTACATTGTTGAATGATATGAGTACCATGTGTGTCAGCCTCAAGCCAGATCCAGAGTTAATGCCGCAGGACCTCTATGGCACCATTTATGGTCAAAGTCTTCCTTGTCCTTTCTGCTTTTTGTCTATCTTTAGTTTTCTATGATCCTAAACTACGTCAAAGTTGGTTGCACACAACCAGGGTTGCTATTTTGTCGTGTCTTGCAGGACCATTTGACAATGTCTGATGCTGCTTTTGGTGCTGTGTCTGGGCCAGGAGATGCCACTGGCAATCAGTAGGCAGACACTGCTTCCTATGTGACCGTGCACAATACAGTACCATAGTAGAGTTACCTAGTGTTAGATGTCATAGGGCCAAGGCAGCGAGCCCTTGCTTCAGGCTGAGTCATTCAAGGTTGGGGCCACATGTTCTAGAGCCCTCTGCTTCTCGCTACCTGGCATGGTCATTGTGCTTCCTGAGGGCAGGTAGAGTCTGGCTCATTTCCCCTGAGTCTATGTTTCCTCCGCCCCCACCTCACCTTCTGAAGGATCTTCCACACTCTCTGGTAGAATCCCACGGGGACCCTGTTGATGGCCCCATCCAGCCTTCTCCTGCGCAGCCACTGGCCCTGCTGCTCGCCCCAGCCCATGTGGTGTCCCCCGGAGTCTGTAGATGATGTGCCCGTTGGGGATGATGGGGTGCTGGACCTCTGCAAGACAGACACCATTTGGCCTTCAGAAGCAGGTGCCCACCTTGGAGGCCAGCTCAGAAAGCGAGTCAGAGTCTCCCTCCACATGTCACCCAGTCAGGGCTCTTGGACTGCACACTGTTGGCTACTTGATGCTGGCTTTAGGTTTTCATGTTCTGTTCCAGTAGTTCTTCTCGGGCCCTAAGAAGAGTATAATGTCAGGAGACCCTGGACTCACATGACAAGAGGCCAAACAGATCTAGGCGTGGGCTTTGCCATCTGGCTGGCACCGCCAAGCTTAAGAGCTGCTGTGATAGCACCTGGGCTGAGGTCGCCTGTGCCCTGTGCTTGCGCCACCAGCTGATCTGCGTCATTGGGGACATACTTTCCCCAAGGGAGCTATCTGCTGCCACTCACTCAGCGAAGACACAAAGACCCCTGAGACTCCTTGTTGCTTGTGATGAGTGCTCAGAGGGCATCTGTCACCCAGAAGGCCACTCCCTCAGAGGTCACTGGCCAGGCATGCAAAGCCTATTTTAAGGGAAGCAAGTACTTGGGAGAGTTGGTCTCAGAGATGAGGAACTGGGTGGGAAGGAGAGACAACCCGGGGTGGGGGCAAAGGCCCAAGGGCCTGATTTCCTTCAGCAGTGCCACAAGGAAGTGACCATCACCTCCCCATATGACGAATACAACAGAGAATGCCAGGCCTATACAGGGAAAAAGGATCAGGAAGTGAAGGCAAAAAGTCAACTAGGAAGCCTTGCTTAGTGGCGGGGAGGGTCCTTGGTTTTTGGGTCTCTACCTCTGCCTTCCAATCCTTATTTCTGCTGTCCTGCTCTTGGTCCTGAGTTTTCTTCTAAGACTAGGCTATGGTGGCCTTCAGCTTGGACCTGCTGACCAGGGTTAGAGGGTGGCAGCTTTCCAATTCCTTGTGGGAGGCTAGATTTCTCGAGACTCTACAAGGGAAGGGCTGGAGGGCTGCTGACCCCTGGGGGCAGGATGGAGGAAGGCCTTCCAACAGGCAGAGATGAGGTGTGGGAGTCACACTGATGTGCCCTGGAGAGACCCTTCAGGTTGGGACAAGGCTAACACATATCGCTTCATACATTTTTGTTTGGACTGTTTGGCACTTTTGTTTCTCAGTGTGCAACATCAAATTTGAAGGTTTAAAAATAAAATCCAAATATTAAGCATGCTAGCAGGGCAGGAGGTGGGATCCTTCTTTCAGAACTCACTCTGACTTCAACAGATCTTATTTTGAAGAGGCAGTTAGTTAGGCTGGGTTATTCTGCTGGGCTCATTACTGCCATTTAAATAAGGCAACAATTAGCTACAAATAAAAGTAATTACAGCCACACTCATCAGTGACTCAGCTGATTTTCTCCTTCTGGCATTGGGAGGCAGATTCAGACTCGTCTCTGCAATTAGAACATTTCCTGGGCCTCCACTTGAGCTAGGGCCACATGCTCAGCTGGGGCTGGAGAGTAGAAAATGATAGCTAGCCCCGGGGCAGCAGCTCAACACTCAATAAAAAGGCAGGAGGGCTGGGATGTGGGTCAGTGGTGGAGCGCCTGCCTAGCATGCTCAGATCCTTGAGTTTTACCCTCAGCACTGCAAAACAATCAAGGAACGGGCATAGAAACAGGGTTATGAAGACTCTAGAAACCCCTGGGAGT
The DNA here is from genome assembly GCF_950005125.1 of Chionomys nivalis. Taxonomy (NCBI): domain Eukaryota; kingdom Metazoa; phylum Chordata; class Mammalia; order Rodentia; family Cricetidae; genus Chionomys; species Chionomys nivalis. Next base: position 134,515,173 of record NC_080112.1, read on the forward strand.
TGGTAAGGTAAGCATGCCCCACCCCACTGTATTGAGTTTTATAAGCCAAGATCTGAGAGCATGAGACGGCAAATAAACTTCAGTTCAAGAATATTTAAACTTTTCTAGAATTTTCTCCAACTTACAGTTGAACGTACCTTCAGTGTCAACTGAAAACCCTTAACCCAGTGGCTCTCAACCTTCCTAATGCTGTGACGCTTCATGTTATGGTGACCCCCAACTATACAATTATTTTCGTTGCTACTTCATAACTGCAATTTTGCCACTGTTATGAATCATAATGTAAATATTTGATATGCAGGTATGATAAATGATATGCAACCCCTATAAAAGGATTATCTGAGCCCTTCCCAAACAGTTTGAGACACACAGGTTGAGAACTACTGCCTTAGCCTTTACTCAAACCTTCAGAAGTCAGGGATGAGGGTTGTGGCAAAGTTTGGTGCTGGAATGTTTGTTTAGCATGTGGGAGGTCCTCAGTTCCATGTCCAAAACTGCACGTGACCTTACACACGTGTGAGTGTGCACACACACAGACACAGACGTGCACACACATAGACACCCTAAACATAAGTGTGGACGAGGTGGGAGCATGGGTAAGGCCACAAGAGAACTTGGACAGTACAGACATGGAGGAGGACACAGGGAGGGGAGCGATGCCAACACAGATTTACCGCAGACTTGAAGGAATGCAAACTGTTGGACACAGCCTGGCCCACAGGAAAGAACTACAAAAGAAAAAGAACAGACTCAGTCACGTGCAGTGACACCAAGAGACGCAACCAGTCGTTGTGAAGACACAGCAGCGTGAAAAGCAGAGACTGAAGACAGAGACGAGGCCCAGCGAGGCTCTGATTAAGCAGCAGTGACAGATGCAGGCCCACTGCTCCCTTGCAGCCCAGCTTGGCTCTAAATAGCAAGTATTACCAGCTTCCTTTCCTTTGTGGAGCAGGCCTAAGCAAACTAGGACACACGTTCCAAAGTCACAGCCACGCTAATGTCTTATGTTGCACTGTCAACAACCATAGAGGTCAAAATATTCCTAGCTTTCACTAACACCTGTCTTCCGACAGGTATCCCAGAGATTATTGTTAAATGTACATGGAGAGCAGGCTGATGACCTTGGACCATAAACATCTCTCCTCATCTAAGAATCTAGATGGCACCCTGAATTTGCATAGTGGTCTGTGGTATGCTTGCAAAAATGAGTAGACACAACACCATGACACCTGTTAAATTTTCACCAGCGAACACTCGTCTTGATACGAGTAGCCAGATACAAAACTGGTACTGGCTGACTGAATATAAACACAACAAAGAAGGAAGGTAATCATTTTATCCCCATCACAGGCAAGGGCAGCACTAAATGGAAGAAGCCACCCACATTCACCCGGGATCAGGCTTTTGAGCTGTGGGTAGCCAGAGGGACGGTGCCACCGAGTGGCTGACAAAGGAAGATGTTTGGAGAATCATTTCCTTAGAAGGAGCATAAATGAGACACTCTGGAGGGTCTATGCTCTGAGAAAACATGCAGCCTGCACTATGTGCCATCATACATGTACTTTCTCTGGTCATAGAAACATGGCAAATCATTAGAAATAAGAATCCAAAGCCAGATGAGGCAGTGCGCAGCTGCAGTCCCACCTATTCAAGAAGCTGAGGCATGAGGATCCCTTTGGCCCAGGAGTTTGGGCACATCCAGGGCTGCATGGAGGTTCCCATCTCAAAAAATAAATCTATAAATTAAAAAATGCCCAACTTCTTTCTGAAGAGAAGGAGTACATCACAGGGTGATGTACACAGAGTCCTAACATTTTTTTCCTTCTGGGGTTAAATCTCCCCAGGTATGAAAAGGGCAGGAGCCTTATTCTCTCTATTGATGAGATTACAGAGCACATTCCTCTTTCTGAACAGAAATGCTGGTGGAGACAGAGACTAGGCCATCTCTTTCACAAAGAACCTTTACAAAGGCTGAGTTTGATAAATGGAATTCTTTTGATCAGTACCATGCACTAACAAAATGAGCCACCCTAAATGATGGCTCTAACTGGCTACCCTAAATGGATTTTTTAAAGGCCCAGGGAAGGTCATCTCTCCTGCCTTCTCATCCTGCTCCCTGTCTCCAGGGCTGGCTGCCTGAGCTACTGAGCCATTCCACCATGCGCCCACATCCACACTCTGGATCTGCAGCTTCCCTTTCCATGCTCAAGCCCGAAAGAGCATGTAGCGACCACAGAGAAGGACAAACAGAACAAGACACTTCACCTGCTCATCAGCACTAGCTCGCCTAGTCATCTGCAAGTAAAAACATCAGGAGGTGAAAGTCTGCTTCCAGTTAACGATGCTGCACTGCTCCCTCTGATAAGCCAGGGCAAGCTGCTCGCACCTCAGGGGCTGGCCTTTATTGCCTCACAGACCTAAGCCAGGGTGACTAGTGTATGACCAGACTGTTCTCAGGGTGGGTGCTGGTCATCTCCTAGCTCAGTATCAGGCACATCAGGGCTGAAATGGTATTGAACTTTAGACCTGTGAGGGTCAGTTCCAAAGCTCTCTACTGTGAGTTAGAAAGCAGACAACTATGGAGAGTGGTAAATATAGGTATCATGATTATCCTAGTCCACATCGTCTTGGCTACTTCACATGAAGAACACATTTGGTAGAGAAATGGTTGTGTCTTTTGACATTATTCCACTTTTCTTAAAAAAATTATTTTTATCTTATGATACGGGTATTTGTCTCCATATGCCTGCTGTCTGCAGAGGCAGAGGAGGGCATCAGAGCCCCTAGAAATGGATTCAGAGACAGCTAAAAGCTGTCATGTTGATGCTGGGAACTGAACCCAGTCCTCTCCAAGATCAGCCAGTGCTTTTAACTTTTGATCCATTTCTCCATCCTCATGACAGCACAGAAACAAAGATGGACAAGGGGTTATTCTAGGATGTGCATGTAACGGCACACAAAGGCTAGCAATTAGTGGGCATGAGCACATGTGAATGCCTACAGGGTACCTTCCTGGGATACAGGGCTGTGTTCCCATTCCACGACTTCTACAGGGAGCAGGTCAAAGTTTCATGCCCTTGTCTTTCTGAGGTGAGCCCTGGCAGAAGAACAATGTATACCCCTCCCTTATGGCTGCCATGCTAAGGCCTTCTTACCTGTTTCATCTCACTCCTTAGTCTGTTGATACCACTCCTCTCAGTCTTGGTGACACCAGTGTGACCCACCTCATGGATGGAGATGGCAGGGCTGGATGTGGAGGAGTGAATTGGATGCACTGGAAGGGAAACACACAAATGAGGTTATTAGGGAATCTATTGCACTTGCTTTGAGAGAGGCACCATGGACAACATGCTTCTGAGGTCCGTACCTCTCCCCTACTTGACTGTAAACTTGATGAGAGGAACACCTAACTTGTCCCAACCAGACCTGGGCTTACAGTGTTGAAGGTAGGTAGCACAGGCTTACCATGAGGCCTGAAGGGCTGTGTGAAAGTGTGGTGTCTTAGTTAGGGTTTCTGTTGCTGTGAAGAGACACCATGACCATAGCAACTCTTATAAAGGAACACATTTAATTGGGATGGCAACTTACAGCTCAGACGGTCAGTCCATTACTATAATGGTGGGGAACATGGCAGGGAGCAGGCAGTCATGGTGCTGACTACATGTTGATCAGAAGGTTAACAGGAAGTGGCTTAAGCACTGAGTGAAGCTTAAGAGACCTCAAAGCCAGACCCAACAGTGACACATTTCCTTCAACAAGGCCACACCCACTTCAACAAGGCCACACCCATTTCAGCAAGGCCACACCTACTTCAACAAGGCCACACCTCTAAATTGTGCCACTATGAGCTTATGGGGGCCAGTTACACTCAGACTCCCACATGTTGAGCAGCAGGCACAGAACAGGGTGGCAGAAAACTGTTGGCTGACTGAAATGGTTTGGAAAACTATTTTTTTACTTACCCAAAACACATTTTCTTTGTGGAAAACTGAGACCACCCAAGGAAGCCAGAAGTAACATCTGTTGACATTTCACTCATTATCCTGCCAATTTTCCCCTCCGGATCCATGTTTTTACCTTATGCAATGTCACATATATGTACAAAGAAAAACTTTATATTATATACATGACATATCCATACATAATATGCAAACAAGCTTCATTGTTTCAGCAATTAATATTCTGTGAGTGTTTTCCCACAGCTTTACCCATTCTCTCGCATATCTAATGACTGCATGACATCTGATCTCAGAGTGAGGCGCACACCTGATTCTGTGATTTTCTAAAGAGTTCATCTTGACTAACGTGTAGGATCCATACTGACCTTGCCAAGCTCTCTATGCCAACTGTCCCCTGGCAAAATGACAAAACTGCTGCATAGCCAACTGAAGGGCTCAGAACTTAGGTTCCTGTGGCTGTCGGCCAACTGCTGTGGTACCCTCATCAGGCCTTTTCTCGGCTTGGGTGCAGGTACACATGCAGCAGCAGCATCCAGGATGGATAGAAATCAGGGCATGGAGAAGATCTCAACCCAGGCCTCTGGGAGGAAGCAGGGGCTGAGCTGGCAAGAGAGCTCAGGGGTGCAGTGGAAAGTTGCCAAAGCCAGGCACATGGTGCTACAATAGAACAGGGGCAAGGCTGCTCTTTCCAAGACACAAGGCCATACCTCTTTCCACCATATGCCACAGCGCTTCGTACCTGTCCCCAGCTCTCTCTCTCTCTCTCTCTCTCTCTCTCTCTCTCTCTCTCTGTGTGTGTGTGTGTGGTCTCTAAGACAATGGTCATAAGGCAAATGTGATCCTACTATTGTTCCCTTGGAATCTTCCTGGGTTTAAATCTGTCTTCAGGATAAAGCCTAAACAGTCTTTGTGGTACCACAGGAAGACCTCCTGATAGGGCCCCCTGTGGGCATCTGCACCCAATACTATCCCATTCTACTGCTCCTTTTGTAGGCCCACCACAAAGGTCATTTTCTATGGAACCTGCTGAAGCCAGGAAGATGGAGGGCAGTTGGAATGAAAAAGCCACCAAGGAGACTCAACAATGGGTCAAGCAGGAGGAGGGGCACCAAAGAAATGGAAAACACAAGTCAAATGGGGTGTGGGAAGCTCCACTGTTGTTTGAGGGAAAGTGTTTCTTGGAAACAGAATTTTAGGATTTAGTCAGAATTTTGGCTTCCTAGCTTATAAAAACTGAACAGTTATGTGTTAGTTTGAGTATAATTGGTCCCCATAAGCTCATAGGGAGTGGCACTATTAGGAGGCATGGTCTTGTTGGAATAAATGTGGCCTTGTTGGAGTCAGTGTGTCACTGTGGGGGCGAGCTTTGAGATTTCATATGCTTAAGTTTGGCTCAGTGTCTGAGTCCACTTCCAGTTGCCTTCTGATCAAGATGTAGTCAGCACCATTTCTGTCCGCAGGCTTACCGCCATGCTTCCCACCAGGATGATAATGGACTGGACCTCTGAGCTGTAAGCTGCCACCTCAATTCAATGTTTTCTTTATAAGAGTTGCCATGGTCATGGTGTCTCTTCACAGCAATAGAAGCCCTAACTAAGACAAGTTACAAGATAATGAAGAAATGTTATGTTTGAAAAAGATAACATGTCTTCTGTCCTTATGATGAGACACGTTATGACATTCAAATGACATTCCTCAGTTATTGGTTTTGCAAGCATCTATATAGCTTTACATTTAATGACCTGTCAAACCATGTACACTACTATGAGGAACCGAACACATCAACTATTTATCTTTTCCATTTACATTTCAAGGATTGTGTACCTGAAATAACTGTAAATTACTTTTGGGTACGGATCACAAGCCCTCCTACCCAGAAAGCAGAAAACCACGAATAGACAGCTGATTGCCCCATGCGGCTTTGTCTGAAGCTGGCACACACTTAGGAAAAATACAAAGTACCCAGTGTCCTTCTTATTAAATAAAAGGAATGATAGCCCACAGTGTGTTTCTTTGGCTTGATGAAATAAATTCACCAATGTGTCTGCAAATCATTTAGCTTTTTTATGAGGAGAAATGATAATTGCTTCAATTATAATTAGGGAACATTTGGGAACAAGAAGCACACCAGGACTTGGGTGATTAGATTTCTTAGCACTGCGAGCAGATTTCCAAGATGGCTAGAAACTAAATGAGTAACACTGGGCTGCAGTGAGCGAACTGGCCCCCACAGGTCACCCAGCATTGCCTTCTACTCCCTGGCTACAAATGCTTTGATGCAAAGCAAAAGCCAGCCCACAGGGGTATCTTGTAAGGGCAGACCTGTGATCCTGACACCTAGGGATGCAGGAGATGCAGGGCACAAAGGTGTGCAGTCCGCTCAGCTCACATACCACTATAACCTACAAAGGAACTCAACCCTCTGAGGGTGCTCCCTGGCCCTACAGGCAGGAACCCTACGCCCACGCCCCAGTCCATCCCACTGAAAGAGGAAGTGCACATCCCTTCCTTATAGGGGAACCGTTGACGCTGGTGCTGATCTGCACGTGGTCCCCATGAAGACCTCACGGCACTGACTCACCGCTTCTCTCCACACCGAACTCCTTCCCACTCAGAATATGATGCAGGAGGTTCTTCATGTCGAAGGGGCTGAGGTTCATCAAACTCTCTGAAGCTTCTTCTCCTAGAAGCAAACATCTTATAAGGGGCCCAGACATGGGCTGGTAGTGGGTAGTTTGGGTGGGAGAGGGTAATATAGAAGGCACTGGTGGGTCTCCTTGCGCATGACTCCTTCACTGGTGCTACAAGCCTGAAAAACATTAATCCTTGGGAAATACAAACACCTCTGTTTAGGTCAGTACAGATGCATTTAACTCCTAGACATAGAATTTTTCCCATCGCACTGATCCCTGCTGTTGGGATGTGGTTTGCAAATGATGTTTTTATTTATTTCTCTCACTGAAGATGCTAGGAAGTAGAGGGTGACATCTTACAGTGAGGCTATCACTGGAGCTTAGCTGTCAGGTACAGCAAAGGTTCTCAGGAAAACATGGCAGCTGCTTTGCTAACCCCAGTGAGGAACATTGTTGTGCTATATGTCCTGACAGGAAGCACCTCTCACAAAGGAACCCGGGACAGCCTAAGATCACCCAGAGTGGAAGTCTGTTCAGAAGCGCCTGAGTGTGGCTCTCTGCACAGAAAGGCCTTGAGGTAGGGCTGAGATGGAAGGGTTGGCAAGCCATGACAATTTACCTGAGCAGTTCAAGCTCCGAGCCAACTCTGTGGCCATCACCTGGATGATCAATCCAATCCGGAGTCTGAGCATCTCTGCAAAGAGGCTAGGCTGGGCCCGGACATACATGGCCAGATAAACCACGATCTCCTGGTGCAGATGGGAAGAAGGCTTCAGGGAACCTGAGAGGCCTACTGGCACCCTGAGTTAGGCTGTGGCCCAGCAGGCCCTTCCTGTATCAGCATCTGACCTGTGTGAGGACAGCAATGCTGATGTCCTGTCCACTGGCCTCGTAGATGAGTTTTGTGAGCTCCTCTGGGGGAAGAGGCCTATGAAAGAGCAGCAGGTCACACAAAATGGGTGCCTCAGAGCAGGGCCACCTTGCTCTCATTTTAAGTTCCCTGCTTTCTATACTACAAGCACCCATGTGACAGAGTATCTTCCAAAGGCCGCTGCTGCCACCGCAATGCTCTCTCTGTGTTCCTCTACAGATTGGGGAGCACCTCCAGCAAGGACTCACGTGGAGATGGTCTTCTCCCGGGGTTCAGGGGGCAGGCCGACTGTAAGCTGCTTCTGGTGGGACAGCAGATCTGCACAGGCCTGCACATTTTTTTTGTGGGGGAGGGAGAGGTGTACAAAGGAATATAAATTTAGCAAAACTAACTGAGATAGTTAAGTGCCACCAGCACCAGAAATTTGCCTTTATGAACTTCATTATCCATACTGCCCTTCAGAGAAATTCAAACCTAAAACCCTGTCTTAGCAACCCACACAGGCTAGATTCCTGTAATCTTTGTGTCTCCCAGGTATGGGCCCAGGCCTGGTCCATACACTAAAGCAGACACTCCGGATTCCCTGCTATTTGGACAAGGCAGGGATGAGGCTTCTGAGAGCAAAGATTAGAGTTACTAGCCACACTGTGTTCCGAGCTTACAAGCGCCTCAGTACTCATATGTAACAATGACTAGCATCTTAAGAACACTTGCTTAAAGCCACAGGAAGTGGTTCTGGATTTTGTAGGGCCTCCAGGATATAAACACTAATGATTACTGTACTGTGACATGTAGAAATAAGGACTTTGTGTCATATGACTGCTTTCTGTGGTTAAGAAAGAAACAAACTAATCAACTTGAAAATTCCTTCTTCTCTTCTCTCCTCTCCTTCCAGAGCAGTGAAGTCAGGAGAGGGCCTGTCCAGTGCTGGCTTAGGTTCCCTGAGTTCCTTTAGTGACAAGAGGCACTTGCCTTGAGCTTCCACAACTAGAAGACCAGAAGAAGGAAACATGGGGCTAGAGAGAATAAATGGACAACTCGACACGCACGCAGATTCTGACCTCAGCCAGGACCTCCACTTTCTTCCTGAGCAGGCCTGAAATGTAGCGGACCAAACTCCATTCTTGGTTTAGGCCAGCTTTTCCATAGAGCTCGCTGAGAAGACTGTGAACAGTGACTCCACGCTGTCCAGACAGATTGGTATCCCAGCTGGGACCCCTGAAAGGAGGCAGAAAAATACAAAGATAAAGGTCATACTGGGTGAAACATGGATTGCTGTGAATTTTGCCAATATTTGGACATTTTAAGTAACTCTGAGGCTCACCAAGACAGTTCAGGCTAAGCAAACATTTCTATGCCATGTCTTTTGAAACAAAAGCCTAGTGTTCACACATCACTATGGTATCCTGGTCTCACCCAGACTTCTGGAAGGCCAGCATCAAGAGACAGAGAAAGGGATAGAAGTCTCGTGTGTGATGATCCTAGGTAATTGGGGTGAATGTGACCATGGCCTGGCACTGCTGCAATGCCAACAGATCAGGAAAACAAATTATGAAAAACTAAGTTTAACATGGTGAAGTCCATAAACTTACTGTTATACCTTGGATGCTTGTGTTGCCCTCAAATCCCCATACGAAAATTCTAACCGCAGAGTTATGGTATTGGGATGTAGAACTTTTGGAAAGTAAGGAGGCCATGAAGAAAGATCCTCATAATCCATCAGATTATGAGAGTTCTCAGAGAGCTTGCTGTGCCTCCCTTCCACCATGTGAGGAAGCGTGGAAAGGCACCATCCATGAGGAAGCTGGCGTCACCAGACACTGTACTCGGTATACTATGAAATACGCTTCTGTTCTTGTTTTTTTTTTTTTTTTTGCTTTTTCGAGACAGGGTTTCTCTGTGGTTTTGGAGCCTGTCCTGGAACTAGCTCTTGTAGACCAGGCTGGTCTCAAACTCACAGAGATCCGCCTGCCTCTGCCTCCCAAGTGCTGGGATTAAAGGTGTGCGCCACCACCGCCCGGCTATGCTTCTGTTCTTCTGTTCTTTTTTTTTTTTTTTTTTTTTTTTTATATGCTTCTGTTCTTTATGCTGGCAGCTGATGGGGTATAGTAGCCCAAAGGCATTAAGGCACTTACTTTATCACATAGAGAATGTATAGAATGTCTGCTTGGTCCTGGAGGTTTGAGCAGTCTTTCAGCTGCCCAACTAGCTTCTCACAGTCCATTTCACCATGGTCATCTCTGGGCCACTGGTAGTCATAGTCAGGAGTCTGGGCATATAAAAGCCAAAATGGAGGGAAAGGAGTTGATAATGGGAACTTTTAGATGACCATAAAGTGCAACACCAACTTTGCTTTTGAATGCTAGCACTATGCTAGGCTTCCTTTTTTTTATTCAGGAAATCTTTTGTACTATGTTATTTACAGGCCTTTATGATCTTCAATAGTGATCTGTCAGTCAACACTTGCAAGGGACTAGACTGAACAGATTAAAACACATATCAGTTTTATTTATGCAAAACTCAAAAACAGACAAAACCAACTTCTACTGTTACAGATCTTAAGAGCCGTGCTTCTCTCCACTACAACCTGGGAATGGAACCCAGGACCTTGCAAGAGAAACAGTCTACCACTGAGTCACACACCCAGGCCCCAGCAGTTATCTTGGGACTATAGGATGGGGGTAACTTCAGAGGAGGCACAAGAGCACACTGACTCAGTGGCAGTTCACGGCACTCTACGGGTGAGTGTGCTTTTCTGTATATATGTTATACTTTAAAAGAACATATTGGTTCGTTTTCTTGAGTAAGCTCTCATCATGTAGCCCAGGCTTCCCTAGAACCTGCTATGTAACTCAAGCTGACTGAAAATTTGCAGTCTTCGGCCTCTGCCTCCTTGGCGCTGGAATTACAGTCAATGCTAGCATAGCAAGCTTTCAATGAAATATCTTTTAGAATAAAAAAAAGTACTTGTTTAAAACTACCTAAAAAATGAGGTGAGATTAAAATATTCTACAATAGGCATTGGATATTTTGATTCATATGGGATAAAATCAGGAAATCTGTATGAATAAACAGTAAAAAAAAAAGGCCCAACACCCCGAAACGTCATGGTTTTTAAGAATCTCATTACATAAAGAGTATGAAGGAGCAGTTGTAGGGGTGCACATTTATAACGGTACTTGACAGGCCAATGCAGGAGGGCTGTGAATTCAAGAGCAGCCTGGGCCAAAAACAGACCTTGTTTTCAAAAACCAGACCAAAGGGTGTGAGTAATGAAGTAATAAAGTCCCATGCTCTGTTCTGAGCTCTGGCTGGCTCAGATGAGATAAGGAAGGCAATTAAGTGTACTTCTTCTATTACTTCCTGTGTTCTGAAGAGCAGGCAGAGAGGCAGTAAGAGGACTTTTCCTCCAGGCAAAATGCAAAGGTATGCACCAAACTCAGAGCATGCAATGATGCAAACTGCATTCCAGACAACTATGTGCCTAGATTCACAGCATCACGTAGACTGTCTCAATTGTGAAACTCTGGGTATAAAGAAATAAGATCTTTAAGTGAGCTTATTTGGGACTAACCCGGTATTATCAAATATTATGTTAAAACAAAACAAAACAATTCAAAACACTTTACCTTCTTTAGGAGTGGCTGAGGGGAGTCAACAAGATTCAGTGACTTACGGTGTCCACTTAGAACTTTAGTTGGCAAAACTATTGGAAAAACTGGAAAAGAGAACAATGAAGAAAGCGCTTGTGAGGAAGGATAATGACAAAGCCCTTCTTTTGGTAGGTATGGGGCATTTTAGGCCTGCAAACAGATTTAAAAGAGGTGATGCTTGACTTCACTCCTCCCTTCCCGTCTCTTTTGAAGGCTTGTCTCACCACACCTGGCTTCCTATTTATTTATTATATGCGTGCTCTATCCACATATATAATTTTATGCTAGAAGAGGGCACCAAGTCCCACCATCGATGGTTGTGAGTCACCATGTGACTGTTGGATTGAACTCGGGACCTCTGGAAGAATAGCCAGTGCTCTAAACTGTTGAGTCATCTCTTCAGCCCCCCAATACTTTCTTTTACTTTCTAGATGGGGAAACTGAGACCTAGAGAAGGTGGAACATTTGCCCAAGGTCAGGGTTTCGTGATCGAGGTGTCTGGGCTTCCTGCTCAGTTTAATTCTAGCGTTGTTGGTTGCTCTGAATTTCATTTTTTATCATCTCTGGATTTTTTTTATCATTTGTAGTCCTTCAGTATAATGCCTCTGTCTTTCAGGGTATATTATAACTCAGAAAACTAACAAGTAGCTCATGTGTATTTTCTGTGTTGTGCACATCCATGGGGAAACCAGGGCTTTGCGTTAGGTTTCTTCCTGTTTCTTTCCACATTATGTTTTGAGATAGCATCTCTTCACTGAACTTGTAGTTCACTCACTCAGCTCCAGGGATTGGCCTCCTGACCCCCACTCCCCACTGCCACAGCTGCAGTGCTGGAGTTACAGATGTGCATTGCTATGCCTGGATTTTACACGGCTGCTGGACATATGAACTCAGATCCTCATGCTTGCTCAGCGAGCCCTTTACCCACTGAGCCATCTTTCTAGTTCCCTCACTAATGCATATTCAAAAGGGTTCCTAAAGCAAGCTAAATGGTTCACATCTGTAATCCCAGCACTCTGTAGAAGACTACAAATTCAAAGTCAGCTGAGTTCATGGCTAGCCTGTACCACACAACAAGATACTGTCACCAAAAAAACAAAACCACTGAACAAAAACACCTAAGACCCCCCCCAAAAAGGACAAATTCTCAAGAATCGGTTAAAAACAGGAAAGACAATAATAGCATTTTCAGAAATAGCAAAGACAAAGGTTGAAAGTCAAGTGATTTAGAAAACACAGGGCCTGCATATATGTTAGGGTGATGGCAGTTCGGTGTTTGTGGGACTCCTAACAATGGGAGCAGGGGCTGTCTCTGACTCTTTTCCCTGCTCTTGGGACCCCTTTCTCTTCTGCTAGGTTGTCTCATCCAGCCTTAATATGAGGGTATGTGTCGAGTCTTACTGCAACTTGTTATGCATGTTCAGCTTTAACTCTGAGAGGCCTGCCCTTTTCTGAAGGGAAATGGAGTGGATCTGGGGGAGGGAAAGTGGGAGGAACTTGGAAGAGTGGAGGGAGGGGAAACATAATGTATGAGAGAAGAAGAAATAAAGATTATTAAAAAAGGAAAAAGAAAATACCGGTCAACAAACTTCAAGAATACAAGAGGGAAATAAATGAACCAGTCAGATCTTCCTTCAGAGAATCTTCTGAAGTCTCAGGTTTGCTGTCCTGGGTACTTCTGGGACAGGTATGGAATTCAAGGGAAAAAAAAATTTAAAAAACCTGAAGAGACAGTGTGTGAGATGTGTGAGAATCCTAGATGTTCTGCTTGTCTGCCCCTTTTGGGAGGACAGAAGGCTAGAGGACTCTCCAAAGAGAGGCAAAGAGGCAGGATGCCTGGGTACAGACTGAGCAATATATCTGAAGGCCTGAGTTCCTTAGAGAGACATGAGAACAGTTCTCTGCCCTTCCAGTAGAACAGTAGAGTACCTCTGAAGAATCAGCCTACACTTCACAGGCCGAGGCTACAAGTTCCACCTGCTTGGAGGGCTTCCTGCAGTAGCGGCTGTGCACTCTGTGCTGTAGGAGGAATGCCACAGTGAGAAGTAGAAACCTTTACTCAAAGGAAAAGGTACCCTGGAAATGGGAACCACTGAGGGAGAAGAAAGTGTAAACAATAAGGTAAAAAGTCCGTCTCTAATGTTTTTAGAATAATAAGAAATTATATTAAAACATGTATGAAACAAGAGCAGATGGAATTTGTGGAATGAAAATTAAAACAATAGCAAAAATGAAAAAAATCCATTGAAGGGAGGGAGAAAAAGTTGAGCTAATTGTGCTCAGAACAGATTAGGAATAATATGGAAAACAGAAATTATGAAAATTTCTCCAAGAAATTAATAAAAATATATGGAAGAAAGGACAGGGATAATGTGAGGAAGGAGATGAATCAAAGTTTTTAGAAAAAGTTGATAGAATTGAAAACCATAAACTTTCAGATCAGAAGGTCCACTGAGTATCCAATACAGCGGATGAAGACATTCCCAGGTCAAGACATACAATTAAAATTTCAGAACCTCTCAACAGAAGATCTTAAAACTCTCTAAAATCAGCTAATATTTGAAAACAAAAATCAATATAGGACCCTCTTCACCTAGCCATATCTCCACATCTTTCTCCGGGTTCTGGCCTGGTGAGTCTCTCCCTCATCCACCCACCTTCTCGCCCCACCAGACCTAGCTCAGGTCCCATATCCAGTGCCCCAGCCTAGCCTGGCCACCCTGGCCTGCACCACTTTCCATCTCTTGGTTTCCCACAGGATGGGCCCTGCCTACCTCCCAACACAAAGGCCACTGCCATGCCACTTATTCATCTGACTTCATTCCACCCAAGCCATTTCCAATCTCTAGGCCCATCTCACCAAGACACCTTTTTTCTATCCTGAGCTGTCCTATCCATATCAGATTTAGAACTAACAAAAGAACTCTACAAGTCCATTTCTCTTTCTCTCTCTCTCTGTGTGTGTGTGTGTGTGTGTGAGAGAGAGAGAGAGAGAGAGAGAGATCTCTCATACTAGTACCTTCTTTCTGAAGCTTACAAGTCCTATAGAAATTTTTGCCAATGAGAGTTCCCTAGATGAATTCTAGTACACAGAATTTAAAGGAACCATAAACTTTGTCAAGGAGTTTGAAGAAAACACAAACTCCTAAATGAAATTAAGGAGAAAGAGCTTAAAGAGACTAAATGCCTGAGCAATGTACAAGGAAAGACAAACATAAGGCTGCTAGAAAAGGTGAAAACAATTCAGGACTTGGGAATGGAGTTCACTAAGAAGACAGAAACACCGAGGAGGACTTAAGCTGAAATGAAGATGGAATTGAAAACCTCAACAATTTAACTAGAAAACTCAAAGGAAAGCCTTCCAAGTAGAATGAATCAAACAGAAGATTGAGTATCAGGACTTGAAGAGAAAGTAGAGGCTTGAAACCAAATAAAAAGGAACATGAATTAAAACACACACACACACACACACACACACACACACACACACACACACACAGGGAATAGTACAGGAAATGTGGGATACCATGAAAAGACCAACCTTTGAATTATAGGTATAGATGAGGGAGAAGAATCCAAAGTCATTGGCACACACCAGATTTTCAAGGTCCAGAAGACAACTTCCCCATACAAGTACACCAAATAGAAAAGACCAGAGAAGAAAATCACCATGGCATACCATAGAAAAAACACAAGTTACATATAAATGTTGTGAGATATTTTCGTTGTACTTTGACACTCCTGAGATTATCAATAAAGTTTACCTTGAATCAGAGGATGAAGTTAGCTACTAGCTGACCAAAATTAGTCATAAAAGTTTTGGAGGACCAAGGACATATAGAGAGACATAGGAAGTAGTAGGGTGAGGCCTACAAAGAGTCTCAGCTTTTTTAGATCAAGGAAGGAGAGAGAGAGAGAAGCCACTGGTCACTTCTCTGCTGCTTCTGTGATCAGTTGTTCTAACTGTTATATCTGAACCTCGAGTTTTTTATTTTTATTTATTTCTTTATTTTGGCTTTTCGAGACAGGGTTTCCCAGTAGCTTTGGAGCCTGTCCTGGAACTAGTTCTTGTAGACCGGGCTGGCCTCATCCTCACAGAGATCTGCCTGCCTCTGCCTGAGTGAATCCCAAGATTTTATTGATAAAGAATAATTAGATAAATGCTTCATATAAAGGAAAACCCATCAGAATTTACAGCTGATTCTCAGTGGAAACTTTGAAAGCCAGATTATCCTGGAGTAATTCATTATAAATCCTAAAAGACCATGATAGCCAGCCTAGACTAATATACCCAGCAAAGTTATCTACTGTAAGCGAAGGAGAGAGAAAATCTTTACACAATATAAATTCCATGAGGTAGAATTAACATTAGTGTATCCTCCCTGAGGACTAGCTTTCATGGTACCAGAAGGCATCATGCAAACTTTTAAAGGAGAGAAGCAACCAACAGTCCTACTCAGCAGCTATGATGCCTATGAACCACATCAATAACCAGCATGGCACGATAACCCTAAGGTTATGCATACTTTGGTGGCATACATATCGTGGTGGTAACCTAAAGCTCTCTAACTGGATTTAAGATCCATTCAACAAGAAGGAAAACATATTTGGTACTGGAAACTTAGAAACTTCCTCAGCGGGGGCTGGAAAGATGGCTCAGCGGTTAAGAGCACTGCCTGCTCTTCCAGAGGTCCTGAGTTCAAATCCCAGCAACCACATGGTGGGATACAACCATCTGTAATGAGGTCTGGTGCCCTCTTCTGGCCTGCAGACAGAATATTGTATACATAATAAATAAATATTAAAAAAAAAAGAAACTTCCTCAGCGTTAATAAAGTTATGGATGGTTCTTGGAGGAGAACCTACAAGCACCTCTTTAGTAAAGCAACATAATCCCTACAACAATCTAAGCATTTATCCTTATACCCACAGATAAATGTAGTCTTTACCCTTCATCAAGGAAACACCTCTTTGAAACAGAAAGAGATCATTACCTTCAGAGAGCTGGACATGGCTACATGCACGTATCCTTTGGAGGTGGAGACAGAAAGATCCCTAAGGCTTGCCAACCAGCCAGCCTAGCCTAATCAGTGAGCCCCAGGCCAGTGAGAGACCCTATCTCAAAAACACAGAACAAAATAAATATAAAAGGTGGCAAGCATCCTTGTTGAGGAACAGCCAAGGCTGGACTGTCAGCCTTCACACACGCACACACATACAAATACAAATGCATTCACGTATACACCAACTACTTCTATGAAGTGATACTTTCAAAAATCTGAAGAAAAATGTATTTTTAATCTAGATTCTCCATTCAGACAAACTGTCAAGTGGATATAAAATATTTGCAAGCATTTTCAGACCTGTAAAGGCTCAATGTTACCCACTACCTGTCGTTTCTAAAAAGGCTACTGGATGTCCTTCACCAAATTAACTTTTGCCAAGAGAGATAGATAATTGAGGTATAGAAAACAGGAACACTAACCCAAAAAGCAAGGTAGCAGGCCTATAGCACAGCTGGTCCAGAAAGAAGACTTTCTGTAGACCAAGAAAGGCTCAAGAGATTCATTAATATAATTTGCCTTGTAGAAATCTTACTATGAGGACATTGGAAGACTTAGAAGATAAGCAAGCAAAAAAGGACAATGTTCATTTCAAAAAAACCATAAAGTAAAAACAGGACTGTAATCATAGTGCACTATAATGTTCAGTTAAGAATACTATCTGTACATATCCTGTAAAGTGTGAAGACTGATTGAACTAAATTTTTAGACAATTTCCTTTGTAGGTTAGGAAACAGTAGGGAAGTGGTAATTTAAGACAACAAAATCTTGATCGTACACTATAACATTATAGGTTAAAATGACAACTCAAAGGACAGAAGTAAATACATTATTTTAGAAATATGGAGATATGGAAATTCCAGAAGAAACATGTAGAAGAACTGAAAGTGGTCACATTGAAATAGAAGGTTGGGGAAGGGGGTACATCTTTTCTTTTAGGATTGACTCAAATTATATGACTTTGATGAAAGAATGTATCTTAGCCGAGCTGTAGTACCACACGCCTTTATCCCAGTACTTGGGAGGCAGAGGTAGGTGAATCTCTGTGACTTTGAGGCCAGCCTGGTCTACAGAGCGAGTCCTAGGACAGGCTACAGAGAAACCCTAGTGAGTTCTAGGACAAGCTACAGAGAAACCCTGTCGCAAAAAAAAAAAAAAAAAAAAAGAAAGAAAGAAAAAAAAGAACGTATCTTAACAGACAGAAGAGCTTAATAACATACATGGAGTTTCCAAACCCTTTGCTTTGGCCATCACAGAAAGTATGTCCCGAGTGGAGTGGATAGCACTGAAAACATGGCTGTCTTCTGACTTCTTACAAAGAGGGGGCAGGTAGCACTTCAAGGCTGTGCTTTGAAGAAGGTGGTTGATATACTGGTCAAGTTCATCTTGGCTTTCTGCAATTGGACAACCAAGGAAAAGAATCAATAAAAACAAGCTGTTGAGTAGACAATATTTAGCAAAATAAATTTGCTCCTCCACTCAAACTAAAAGGAAAAAGTCAATGACAGGTACATCACATGTGTATATAAATTTATTGTTTGAAAATCTTCATTCTAGACCAAGGAGATCCAGAATGAGACAGTGTTTAAGTCACACCCTCCCAAGGTAAGCAGTAGAATATGAAAACAACATGAAGAATAGCAGCTGAATCCTGTCTTTTAATCTTAGAAAAAGCTAAGCCTTATGGAGCTTTCTGTACACTTACAAATGTTATCTAAGTAAAAACTGAGCCAGGTGGTAGTGGCACATGTCTTTAATTCCAGCGCTTGGGAGGTAGAGGCAGGTGGATTTCTGTGAGTTCAAGGACAGTCTGGTCTAAGTAGTGAGTTCTAGGCCAGCCAGAGCTGTTACACAGAGAAACATTGCCTTGAAAGACAAAACAAGAACAAAATAAAACAATAAATAAAGTAAAAATGGGTCGCTTTGACCTGAAACCACATTCAGATTAAGACATGCTATATATGTGTGGTTTCACCACTCATGTCTAATCAAAACTAGGTCATTCCTATCATTCCTTTTAAAAAAAAAATCAAGCAATGTGTTTCTCCTTTAAGAGTCTATTTTATAAGGCTGGTGGTGCAGCTCAGCAGTACAGGCATGCATGAAGCTTTGGGTTCACTCTCAGGGCAGCACTTAGTTTAAATAGCTCTGAAAACCCACTTAAGGAGCACCAGGAAGAGCTGGTGCAAATGAACTCACAAGAGGTCTGAGGTGCAAATGAACCATTTTAAAAAATAAATAATAAAAAGAGGACCAGTGAGATGGCTCAGTGGGCAGTGGTGCCTGCTGCCAAGCTTGACAACCATAGCTCAATCCTCAGAATCCATATGGTAGAGCAGGAGAATCAATTCCAAAAGTTGTCCTTAACCTCTACAGATATGTTATATATGT
Source organism: Chionomys nivalis (assembly GCF_950005125.1). Classification (NCBI taxonomy): domain Eukaryota; kingdom Metazoa; phylum Chordata; class Mammalia; order Rodentia; family Cricetidae; genus Chionomys; species Chionomys nivalis. The sequence continues at coordinate 134,533,743 of NC_080112.1, forward strand.
CATGGTATATCAGAGGGGGGGGGGGAGAAGAGAGGGAGGAAGAGAGAAAGAGACGGACAGAGAGACAGAGAAAAAGAGAGTAAATAAATAAATGGGAACCATCTTTTTAAAATATCAATTAATGAACAGTTTTGTACCTGAGACTTTCCTACTGGGCCTATGAAGGGCCTTTCAAGGGTGCCAGCGTAATTTAGGCTCTTAAACCAGCACTTTATTCATTTGAGTGAACGGAATCTTCAGAAGCCTTGTTTTGTTCATTTGCTTGTCAATTATTTTCTGTATTTGGGTCTTAGGCAATCTTATCACAGTGCCAGGGCTGAAACCAATACAACCAACACTCCACAGAATTTTGACACAAGGTACCTGGATGGCTGCTGTCTTCCAGGTATCCTCCCAGTTCTAACTCGCTGTCAGGGCTAAAGCTCCCATCACTGATGTCGTCAAACAACTTCTCGTCACAGTCTGGATCCAAGAAGGTCAGGTACGTATAGAATGAGGTGGTGAGAAACTCTGCCAGGTTCCCCAGCTTTACTCTGTTGAGAAGGCACTATGTTAGGGCTACAGGCGGACTGCACAGACTTCCCCTTCGGATCCCTGTGAAACTGTTCAATAGCTAATTCACACCTCTGTAGGAGCCAGTAACTACTGATACAATACAAGACAAGAAAGAAACCCAAAATTCAATAGAAAAGTTGGGCCTGATGGAGAATGCCTGTAATTCGAGCACTTGGGAAGTAAGAGCAGGAGGAACAGAAGGCTGGGCCCATCTTCTGCATCACAGAAAGCTTGAAGCCAGCCTCGACAACGTAAGACTATGCCTCAAAAAGCAAAAGAATCAAAAAATTTATTCACAAGTATAAAGTGAAAAGGACAGAGCATTTAAAAGTCAAAAGAGTCATAACAAATTTTTGTCCCCAAGCCTAAAAAATACAAATCTACTTTCCTGATCAGCTCACAACTTTACAAAATAAACTGTGCAAACCCCTTTTAGTTAGAATCAACCTCCAGGATTTCTCTCCCTTAACAACTGGATTAGAAGAAATAATTTCTCTCCCTTAACAACTGGATTAGAAGAAATAATTTCTCTCCCTTAACAACTGGATTAGAGGAAATAATTTCTCTCCTTTAACCACTGGATTTGAAGCAATAATTTCTCTCCCTTAACAACTGGATTAGAAGAAATAATTTCTCTCCTTTAACAACTGAATTAGAAGCAATAATTTTCCTGGTGTACTCGACTTGCCATGAAACATGGCGAGCTGGGCGCAGGGAATTTCTGATGGAAGACACATGCCTCAGAGTCAAGGTTCTCTCTATAAGGGAGTCACTGGATTAATTTAGCATCTTCAGATTGACACCAAGGCACCCTGCACAGGCCCTATTGTATTGGGCTAAGAAATGCCCCACTGAAAACTGGCAGCTTGGGTCTTGCTAAAGAGGTATCAGCAACCAAGATTCTGGGAGCCTACATTGTTTCTGCTTTACAGAAATGCCATATACTAAAGTGGGAGACAACGGGACCTTCCTCTGAGCTACCAGCACCAGATCAGGATTTAGTCAATAGTGTGAAAACCTAAGAATCCAGGATAGAATTGTTTATGGAGGAAATGAGGGTAGGCAATACAACTGTTACCTTCACAGATGCCCATGTTTCAATGGGCAAAAGGCATATGACAAGATGACAACTGGGGAAGAGAAGCCTGCCCTTAAATGAACAAAAGCCTTCTCGTGGAGAGCCAAGGGCCAGTTCCAAGGCTTGTTTTGTTTTGCTCTGGGGAAGTAGGCCAGAAAACCAAAATGCAATGGAAGCTTCTTGTCTGGTACAGGTGAAAGAAGTGGGCTTTATGAGGCTAAAGAGAACTCGAAGAAAGAAGACAGTCACTTATAAAGCTTTTGGCCGGGCAGTGGTGGCGCACGCCTTTAATTCCGGCACTAGGGAGGCAGAGGCAGGAGGATCTCTGTGAGTTCGAGGCCAGCCTGGGCTACAAGAGCTAGTTCCAGGACAGGCTCCAAAGTTATAGAGAACCCTGTCTCGAAAAACCAAAAAAGAAAAAAAAAAAAAAAAAAAAAAGAAAAGAGCTTTTGGTAGACTCCAAGAGGATCCAGGGGTAGAGTTCAGCCTATATGGTGAGTTCAACTTTTTTTTTAACGGAACAAAACCAAACAAAAACAGACTTAAATATAAAGAAGTCCAATGAGATTCAACCTTAATTATCAAGAACTGAACTGGGAGCTAGAGTGTTGCTCTGGGGTAGAGAGCATATAAGCCTGAGGCCCTGGATTTGATACCTAGCATTGCAAAACTAACTGCAATTGAATACAACAGGTAGCTGGGTGAGCCCTAGCATTGCAAGTTTTCCACGGTTCTCTGATGGTGCTTTGTAAGCAGGAGGCCCTGGGCCTAGGGGTTATAGGTTGGTTCTGGATCCCCAAAGTGCTTCTGTACCTGTCTGTCTTACAGTCCTGGCACTCTGAGCTTGTGGCTCCTTGTCCACAGATGAGACCCTAGCTTGTCACAAAGCAAAGACTAAAATGAAACAACATTCAAGACATACTGCAAAACTCCTACCCGCATACTATAATCTTTTTACAGTGATCAGCTTTCAATAAAATAATGTATTTTGTAAGTTGGTTCATTATAGGGCTATATTTTCTTTTGGTCATGATGCTATATATACTAGGTGGCAACTTAGCCAAGCTAGAGGCAGACTGCTCCGAAGCGGATGCTGACGGGAGTTCCAATTCTAGCCCTGCAAATGTAGACAGCACCACAGTGGGGACTGTCTTGACTGGTATTCCTAAGAGGCCAAGGACAGCCTGCATGGGAAGCCACTTTTAGGCTACGATGGGCCCCATAGGAAGCTACAAGGACCCAGAGGACAACTTTAGGAGCTGCAAAAAAAAAAAAAAAATCAATTGCATCCAAAGTTAGAAAAAGTCAAGTTCACCTTGAAGGACAAAAGTGAGGTGATAAAAGGAGCCAGTCATCAAAAGATCTTACATGATACAAGTTATCTGCCTAAAACTATGGGGACACAAGAAGATATGGTGCTGTGGACAGGCAGGGCAGCGGAGGGTTGTTTCTTATGTATGGTGTTTTAGTTCTGCAAGATGGAAAGTTCTAAAGATCAGTCTCACATGATGGAAATGCACTTGGCATACTGGTCTGCCTACTTAGATATGGTGGAAAGGGCAAGGTAAAAGGTACTTTACCTGAAATTAAGAAAATGGTCACGCTTTTCCTGTGGCAACAGGTGGGAGGAGGCGAGAAGAGGGAACTTGACTTCAAACACTGTCAGCAGCTGTTAAGCTAGCCCAAGAGACTCCTCTCTCTGCCTGGGGAAGGTACCATGGTCTGTCTGCACAGCTGAGGCTCAACTGGGGAGTCATCTGACATACTCCCAAGAGATTCATGGAGATGAAGATATAGAGTCTACAGAGAAATCTACCATGCACCACTCGGAGGGACAAAATGAGAAAGGTACTCCTGTAGAGTTAGCAACCCTATTCACCTAAGGTGCCCAAGAAACATACCCGAGAGTCACACTCTAGCCTAACAGACCCAAATAGGTCTTATGCTACTGAAGCTGGTGCAGAGCGACTCATGCAGGTGCTTTGTTTCTGGGGGCCCTCAAGAAATCTGTCGAGTCAGCTTTAATTGCACACCTCTGGCCCCTCCCTAGGTCATGTTCCAGGAAAGATGACACCGCTGAGAAACCGCTGTGCTCACCTCTCTATGACGGAGCACTTCCAGCGCCAGGAAAGAATAACAAGCATCAACCCACTGTTTCTTTAGACCTGATTCTAGTTTTCCATGGGAGATAGAATTAGATTAATTTCCTTCTTACTCTAAAATTCTGCATGTCTAGGTTCAGAAACTGATGCAAACAATGGGAAAAGGACAGTAAAAGACTTTCAGAAAGGTAAATGCTATTCTTATTTAATGAAAAGAAATCCCAATTACCTAGCACCTCCAAAATATCCATCTTCTAGTTTCCTAATTGTAGAAAGAACTGCAGGATGAATGTCTGATCCATCATTGGCTAATGAAAAAAAAAATGAGTGAGTTTCTTCATCTGGGAGTACAATGTACTGCAATGTTCTCACTAGCACAACCCAATCAAAACCCTTATGGTACAGAAGATTCCCGAGACAGATAGGCCAAACAACTAAGGATCCCCTTTAGTATTTGCCACTGTCCATAGCAATTGTCCTAAACATTTACATAAGAGCCCATGACCCAGCAGATGGAGTTCACGGAATTACTGAGCATGGTGTGTGTGACAGGGAAGGTGAGTGTGGGGCGGCCGGTCATCCGCCAGCAGGTGCACAGATAGGCCAGCTCGATCCTCAGCATCTCCACAATCATCTCGTTGTCCAGGGCCAGGTAGAAGTGATGCTGGTCGGTGAACTGAAAGTTAGAACAGGCCAAGTCAAGGGCCACCCTTCACTTATTCCCACACGACACCAGTCACTCAAGGCAGTGCTGATCCTGAACCTGCTGTCCAGAAAGATGTTTGGTATTGGCCTCAATCAGGCGGCCACTTTCTCTGAGATAAGATATAACAATCTGTCACGTGCCTAGCAGCTGCAGCCACATGGGTACGAAAGGAAAGGTGTGCTCCTAGAACTGCCGTCAGCTCCTCCCACGGGGATAAAACTGTCCTCACCACGGAGGGCAAATCAAAGGGGTAATTGCTACCCCTTTGGGGGATTCTGGGTTTGCAAATACTTTCCAGGTGAGGGAGAGCTGGGACGACTGTCCATCTGACTGATGCCTGCCATAACAATGAAGGTGAAAATCCAACTGTTCTCCTGGCCTCTGTGCTAGCACACTCAGCTCTACATTTAGAATTTGGTACTAAGGGAAATAGTTTGCAAGGTTTAAAGTGGCAGCTACCGAGGCAAGATCCCACAGCCAACCACATGTGCAGGCAGGCAGGGGTCCATGTTGTGTCTCACAACTGGTAAAGTGACCACACTGTCTGTCTTTCTAGCTGCTTTCACTAGGTTAGTTTTCTTCAAGAACAAAAATTCTGAAGATAAGTCAAGAACAAAAATTCTGAAGATAAGTACCACAGCCATTAAACTGTGGGCTGGGGACCTGCACATCAGTCCAGTTGTGTATCATACTGAGGGTCCTATGACAACCTTCACAAGGGTTAGGGACTATGAAGTTTAGGTGATATGAGCCAACTGGTGTGTCACATTGTAAAGCATGTATTCATGACTGGAAGTGATGACATACTCAGTTTGATTCAAGTAACATCAATTGAGCACCTGCTGTAAGCATTTTCTATCCCTCCAGCTGATCCCAGGCATATAAAATCTTTCCATGTTCCAGGTAGAAAAGAGAATTTATGAGAGGACGTTGGCTATTTCTACTGCGGCCACTTTTCCCTTCAGTTTCTTTTTACTTGTTTGTTTGTTTTTGAGACAGGGTCTCAACTGTGGCTGGTCTGGAACTCACATAGACCAGACTGGCCTTGAACTCATGGAGTTTCACCTGTCTCTGCTTCCCCAGTGCTGAAATTAAAGGCATGTACCAGCATGGCCAGCTGGCCTGTTCTTGTTACCTGGGGCGTAAAAGTGAAGATCTGGTTCCTAATTACATAGAGTTTAGAGGTGCCGAGGACACCAATGTGGCGATATGGTCGACCACTCAACTTCATATTCTTATTTCGTCCTAATTGAAATATAAAGGAGAAAGCAGAGTTAGAGAAAATAGAGTAAGAGCTATTTCTAGTGATGTCGGCTAAGTCTGGGCTTAATTTTGTGTCCGACAATATACTCAGGAGTTTGCTTTCCTAATACCACCCATGGCATTTTAAAAAGTGGAACAAAGCTGAGCAGAGAACACATCTCACCCCCTCTCTTCATGCATGGACATGAACAAGGCCAGTTTGTTCTACATGGAGCAGAACTACTAAAAGAACTTTATTAATACTGGCTTTGAATTTATTTAGTAGTCAGCTATAAACTAAACAAATTCAGATTCTAAGAAAAGAGAACTGATTCCTACTTTAGTGGGTACAATGAACATTTTGGGGCACCACAGATAACAATTAGAAGCTGTATCCAGATACTAGTGACTCTTTCAACTGTGACATTCCAAAGGGATTACTTATTCTCCAATACATCTACCAGACAGTGGGGCCCTCCTATGGTGGTATGGGCTGACCAAGCTGAGGGGAATTTGCTTGCCTGCCCATTCTTCATAATGGAGAGGAATAACTGGTTGACCTGCTTAGTGCTCTGCCCAGGTCTTCAGAACTTAGAACAAGGTTTTCCTCACGCCCAACCCTAGAACCAAATATACCCCCAATGCTTCCCTGACCTACCAAGTTTGGCATATAAGTGACTAAGAATCCGGCCTGGCTGGACTTGAACTGGATGCACATCAGCGATACTCTGGACATTTACCCCATGTTGCCACAACAGCCCCTTAATGTGACTGTTTTCTGCCAAAACAGCGACTGCAAACAAGAACAAAGAACCTGCATCAGATCTGTGTCTGCTGCCTCTGCACACTGACACACGGAACTGATTGTCCCTTCTGCCCAGCACCAGGCGTTGCTAGCACATTCCCTGTGCTTGGTTTTGAAAACAGTGGTGTCTGTCCTGCTGCACTCCCTGTTTTTCTGTCCTAACTGCACCTCAACACACACAATATACATATCTGTCAAGTGCCCTCACTATGCAGGACAGGCTGAGAGCTTGTAGAAATAGCCTTCATAGGCTCCACACCAACTTAGCCTATCTGAAATAATGTCTTGCCTCCCTCTGGGTTCACATTTATCTAAATATGCCTTGTGTCCTTTCACATAGGGGTAGGAGTACGAACAGCTACCTAAGGGGATGTCAGAAATCTGGGCTCTTGCTCCCAAAAGGCAGAGGAAATGAGAATACCACAGTGTCTGCTTACAGGGAATGCTTTAGCCTGGGGAAGAGAAGGAGAGAATCTTTCTTTTCCCTAGGAAACAAAGTACGCCTACTGGTGGAGATATCAGTAGAAGCACAGCACAAAACCCCACAGATGAGAAAGAGCACCCATGCAAGCTGGTTTGAGTCCTTGGCTCTCTGGCTGGCAGGGACCTCCAAAAATCCGGGTCCTGGTAGTTGATGCAGAAATTAGTCTTAGCTTAGGGCCACATCAGTGATGACTGGGCGGTATCTATCATACCAGTACTGCCTGTCTTTATGAGAAAGCAGTGTGCTGGTAAAGGGATGGGGTCTGGAAAGGGCTTGCTGAAGAGAAAGCCAGTCACAGGAAGCAGCTGGTATCTTACCCAACTGCAGCAGAGCCTTTCAGAAACTAGAGGGTCTCAGGGCCGTGCTCGGTCCAGAGAAAAAAAGCTAAGCTACTGTTAGGGTGTCTTCCCCAAATCCTACCATTGTATCCATAGGCTGGGGTGGGTGCTGAACATGCGATACACATAAATGCCACAGAGAGCTGAACATTACCCCCTTACATCTACATACCACCTGACGCTTTTTAAACGGTTTTAATACCCATGATCTCATCTTTCCAGCGAACCTTAAGAGAAGCCATGAGAATGCTTAATTAGCCCAAAACAGATGAGGGAGAACTGGAGCCTAACCCCCCTCTTCCCCAGGTCTCAAATAAGATTGCTCATCTGCAGGACTGACCATGGTTTCCCTCAACACTTTGAAAATTACCCCTTCTGAAACTGCCGCTGACAAAGAGAATTGCACATTTATCAAAGCTGCACCACTCCCAGTCTCTGGAAGACTGCGTCTTTCAGGGAGTGATTGTAACTGACACTGGGGAGAGCTTCATAGTCTGACACAATCACATGAGCTCCCCTCCTCTATTCTGAGTGTGGGGGGCATGCATGTGCCATAGCATGTGTGTGGGGGTAAAAGGGCAACTTGCAGGAGTCAATTCTCTTGTTCAACTATATGGGCTTCGGGATTGAACTCCGGCTGTCAGGCTTGGTGGCAAAGTGCTATTATCTCTTGAGGCATCTCACTGGATCTGCATGAGTTTCTGAAACAGCCCGACTTACTTCATGCTAGATCCTCTGGTAATGTTGCTCTGTTCTACTACATCAAAAAAAAATGCTGGGGTGAAGAGATGTCTGAATAGTTAAGGGTGCTCACTGCTTTTCCAAAGGATCCAAGTTTGACTCCCATCACCCACATCAGGAGGCTCACAATTGCCTGTAACTCCAGCTCCAGAAATCCTAACACCTTCTGGTCTCCTTGGGCACTGCACATATTTGCAAAATTCATACTCAGATGTACATGTGCACACACACACACACGCACGCGCGCGCACACACACACATAATTAAAATCAATAGATTAAAAAAGGTTGGTTGAGATCTATTAATATATCCCAGCCCACAGCTGGAAAAGAACTCTTGTAGTTTTAAGAGACAAATTAGCAGAGTATGTATTGACCAAGTGTGGAGACTAAGAAGTGCAGTTGGATCAGCCTACCAGGATGTCAATAATAGGTTCCCACCTCCAGTTGTCAGCTGAGATCCCTGAATGAATAAGTTAACCTATAAGCTTCAGGGAGATAAGCAATATGGCAAATGTTACCTAATGAGAATGTTATGGTGATTAGGTGTACTCTGCATACACTATTGATAAGATGTCAACTTCCAGCTCCTCTCACTGTATCATGGGCATGCTCATTAAAAGGGGCCAGTGGCCCCAAAAAGGAATGCTTTCTTATTTGTTCAATCATGATTTTCAATGTGTGGGTGCACAGGTGTCAGTCAACACAGAAAAGAATACAAGCCTTATCCTTAAGAAGTGTAAAACCTAAGCCAGACATGGTGGTTCATGTCTATAATCTCAGCACTTAGGAGACTGAGGCAGGAGGATGTCTGTGAGCACAAGGCCAGCTTTGGCTATGCATTGAATTCAAAGTCAGCCAGTTTTACAAAGTAAGACTCTGTTTCAAAGGACCAAAAAATATGCAAACGAACAAAGGTATGTAGTTAAATTTAGGAGCAATGTGTTATATACACAGTGGCTGACATTTGACAGCACCTGAGTGTTCTACAAGGTCCTCAAAATGTGTCAGAGCTGCCAGTTCCTTAATAGAGGAAACAGAAGGGATTGCTGCTCTCGGTGCATACCATAGGCCAGGCCTAGATCGAAAGCCTTCTCTATAGCTATCTCCATTGTTTGCAGGATTCCTTGGGGAAGAGCAAGAGTCCCAGCAGCCCTGAGAAATGGCCTGTTGGGGTACCCTTGGAGAGGCAGCCCCATTGGGATTCTTACCTTTTTGGAAGAGGAACTGGCTAAAGAGGAAGGAAGGGAGGAAGCTGGTGGCAAGACCTGAGACCTTCAAGAGACAAATGATCCACTTCACTTGGGTTCTGAGTTTGCACCAGGCTCAGACTCCACTTGTCAGAGTGACAGTGATGAAGAATGATGCTCAATGACTTATTTGTGCTCCAGTGATAATCAAGATTTAGATTCCAGAAAACAACTCCTTTGTAGGAAGTAAATTTGTAGGTGGGAAGAATCCCGTTGCTTTTGGGGTCTGCCTAAGTTATACAAAGTTTCTCATGGATTCCTACATCTTATTGTACAAAAATCACTTTCTTTCTCTCTTCCTTTTTTTTTGGTGGGAAGAATCCCGTTGCTTTTGGGGTCTGCCTAAGTTATACAAAGTTTCTCATGGATTCCTACATCTTATTGTACAAAAATCACTTTCTTTCTCTCTTCCTTTTTTTCTTTGTCAAGGTCTTACTATGTAGGCTAGACTGGCCTTAAACTCTCTATGAAGCCAAAGGTGACCTTGACTTCTGATCCTACTGCTCTTACTTCCCTAATGCTGGGAACTTTTGACCTTCCTGCTTCAGCCTCCTGAGTACTAGGATTACAGGCACGCACTGCTAGAACCCAGCTAAACACCTTTTAAAAATTTTTTAATAACTAGGGAACAATGTTAATGGAAAATTAACATTGATTTTATACATTCAAGATGGACAGTAAAAACGCTTACAAACCTTGTACTACAACATCAGGTTTGACTGAAGTAGCAAATCTTCTATTTAAGGGATCAATTTCACCAGTGGCAAGGAATCCCTAAGAAGAGAGGAGCATTAACATTATGAAACACTGCTTTAGCTAAGATTTTGCCTTGTTCCTACACTTGAAAACAACATATTTGGGGGCTCAAAAAGTCAAAAACCTTTTCTTCATATTTGTTGATTGTCTTTCTCTCCATCATAGAGTATACTACTCAGAATGCTACTAATCAATGTATTGTATGCTTGGTGCTTAGCTCTGAGGGTTACTCAAATACACCCCACACTGTGTGAGTGAAAGAAAGCTATGACTAGTGTTAGCCAAGTTCCTGCATGTGCACTGTCACACCCAAATCTCCTATGTACATCACTGTTCTACAGGTGGAGAAGCTGAAAGCGCTATAGTGAGACTTTGGTTCAGGGCTGCCTGCTTTGGAACATAAAACTCTTGCCATCTTGTTATCTGAGCTCTTTCAAAATATACCTTCTTGCACTTTCTAGGAATCATCCAAGCATCCAAATGGGATGAAGGTGACATGAGATGGAATGGACCTACTGCTGGGCCCATAGGGAGACTTTTATATTGGAGAGGAGGTCTCAGGGGAGTGGAGTTATTTATTTCCTACCTTACATGTACTGAAATCTGAGCTGAAATGCACTGTGCAGACAATTAAGGCCAAATTTTCACTTTACAGGTGAGGCAACTGAGGCCCAGAGAGGTTAAGAGACCTGCTCAAAGTCACTGAGCTGGTTGGAATCAAGACTGGCTTAGAAAAGGATATATGTGAACTGCTATAAATTAAGCCATGACCATGAAACTTGGGAGATTAAACATACCTGGGAACCACCTCAACAACCAGTGTTCCCAGGTGATGTGTCCACTGTGCTATCTTTCATGGTCTTTACCACTCCAGTGCCCCAGTAACATTCTGATGCACTGTCCTCTTCCCCACTTTTATAGGTGGCGAAGCACACAGGCTGGCCAGCCTCATGTGGTCAGTCCCTTTCTTCTTTAGGCTCCTTCCTCACACCAGAATTCTCAGCTGAAGTTTCTCACTCAAGACGGGGGAGATGCATTTTAAAGCTTTTCCAACAGAAGCCTGGAGGCAAGAGGGTATGGGTCAAGAGGAGGGTTGGTGTGGGCTGCGGTATCTGAAGGATGATATGTGCCTGCTGTTTCTTTCTAGTGAGAGATCTGAAGAGCCCTTCTGCTTCTGTGTATTGGGCTGAGAGAGCTTCTAGCCCATCTAATAACTTCCTAAATTCTGTCTCTTCTAAGATCAGATGTGCTAATCTTGGCTAAAAATGTTCCCATGTCTGCTGAGCAGCAATGCAAACAGATTCTAACTATGTACCAGAGATTCTGGTGAGAGGGAGCCAGGGAGCATGGCATGTAGCTGATCTAACCTGGTTTATTAAAATATGGATATGCAAGGCCAGAGAAAAGACAGGGTCCCAAAACAGCCCAGGTGACCTTGAAGGTAATGAAGCTGCACTCGCTATTGGCAGTCACTCAGTACAGAGAACCACTGTGCTTTTCCCAATTTCCTATACTCCAATCAGATGGATGGCTTTCCACCCTCGAAACCCTACCTCTGCCAGCAGGGAGCTAAGGATGTACAAGGACTGTCCCCAAAGATGGGGCAGCTTCCCCAGTGGAATTCGGTCTACCGTGTGAGGGTTCTTGTACTCTTCATCCACCTGGCAGAGAAAATGAACAGTTCAAGGTTAGCAATATCTTATATTAGGGGAACACATTGAAGATTTATAAAGCAGTTCTCAGCCTGCAGACCACTTCTGTGCAATACAGGATGGTGGACTGAGAAGGCAAAAGTTCCTCTCTCAGCATCCCATGACTATAAGCAACAGAGGGGGACTTCAAATCTTGATCTGGTCCTAGGCCAGTGCTCCTCCCATAAGCCTATCTGCGGCCACTGGTGCTGGATGCTTGACTTGCCTGTCGGCAGCAGGAAGCACCATAGTTTTTGTTTGTGGGTGGTTGTGTTCTCATAAAAAAATAACCAGCAGTCTGCATAAGCAGAGTGCATAGCTGGATGTCAAGCCTTGTTTCTTCTGGCTTACCATCCCCAGGGATGTGTGCCCATGCAAGAAAATTACCAGAAGGTGGCACTATGCATTGAGGAAAACCAATAGTGCTGCTGCCACTCCCCAGCCTACCTCCTTCAGAAAGTGGAATTTTCCGGGAGCTTTATCTCATCAGCATAAGCTTCTGCGCTTTTTTGTCCTAGCAATGCCTGCTTGTTTTGAGGACAGTGTCAGCTATATATGGGATGCTCTTCTAAACTCCATGCTTCCTTTAAGGTTTTAGTCATTGAAACATTGATTAGGGTAGTCACTCAAAGGAAATAGAAAACATTTATCCATCTATAGGGGGAAAATTGGTATGACAAATGTTTGTGTATGTGGGGTTCATTCTCAGTACTGTGGATTAATCAGTGATATTATTAATATACTTAGAAAAGATTTATATTTCTTGGTAGTAAATATTTTTTAAAAAAACAAGTTTTACACACACTGAATGGAGTTGTCACTGGTAGTCAATGAGTCAAGAAAGAAATAGCGTGGAAGGATATTCTTCAGAATGTAATTCTGTGGTTGCTACTGGGTCATAGCATTAGGGATAACAAATGTTTTCTTCTTTCTACAGAAGTCTGCATAGATTTTACAATGTATAGGATTACTTTTACAATTGGCTAGCACATTAAATACCCATCAAATACACTGAAATACAACTATTAAGGAAGACTGCAAGAATCTAGAATGAGAACTATCTAAAGAATAGAAAGCAGACAAAATTTCTTGGTCAAAAAAATGAACTTGTTCTGCCCTCTTTTCCACTAGAGTTCAATTCTATCTCTTCATGGAAGAACCCCTCTCCTCCCTACTCTGGTCCTTCTGAACGACCATTTACAGGTGCATGTGTACCCCATCTTTGCTTCCATCTCTCCTATAGCTGCCTCCACCTCCTAGCCTAGTTCCACTTTCACCTTGCCTACATACTCAACGAAACAGAACTACCTTGTGTATTAGTCGCTAAGCTGTGTCAGGCATGGAGTGGCTGCTCACTACATGTTTGATGGACATACCTTCACTAGTCCCCAGCTGTGCACTGAGGGTCCCCAGACAGTGGCACCTTGCCCAAGCATACAAGCTGCATGCCACTGCAGTCCCAGACTTTTTCTAATTTGCACAAAGCTGCCATAGAGGTTTGTAGTATCTTGCAAGATTCCTTCCCAGAGGTCTCAGTATGTGTTATTGATTTGACCAAAGACCCTTGCCAACTCTCACTTGCAAAGCCAACACAAAATGAAATTAAGGTAAAATGCTGGTACCCAGTATATAAGCTAAATACACTGCATAAAGAGGATATTGGATGACAATCAGAAACCTGTCAGTGTGATATTTAGGAGAGAGAGTTGTAGAGTAACATTTTATCATTCACAACCAGCATAATCCACCAGGAAGCAAAGTGTAGCTCTGACCAAGCAGTGACAATGGTCAGTGCATGTACATTTTGGGAAAGCAGGAATGGCTAGTTTCTACCATAAAATAGGGGTACTGTCATTGAAGGTATGCATTTTCTCTTGTTTGGTTTCCACCTTCCTGACATTGATGCCTCAGTACTAGGGAATGAGCAATATGAACAAGAGACATGAAAATGTCACCAAGTGAAGTGCCCCAGACACCCTTCACTCTCATCAGCATTCACTCTATCCATGGCATACAGATACAAATATAAAATGAAGAAATTTGCAGACTTCCTGACACATAGAAAACATCCCTGGAAAATTTCACAACTTAATCTGTATGGTGACGCATGACAGAAGTCTTGTCCTTAACGTATCCTAAGGAAGTTTGGATAATGTGAAAATGTCTGCTCATTCAACAACGAATACAAGGAGTTGGTGGACGCTCGGACCCAAAGGTCTAGGCTGGTAGGAGTGAGTGGAGTCTGGTCCCTGCTCCAAGGCTGTCTTAGACTGGACAGGTTCCAAAGACTCCTTCAGTATAGTCAGGCTCTTTCATGGCCTTTGGTCATGTGTGTATGGGCCTTATTCAAACACAGATTAGGTACAGGTATGTATGCTCCAAAGCTCTTTGCTGCTGCCTCCCTAGGATATTCATGGTCAAGCATGCTCCGCATGTTTCTCAACGCTGTAACTCCTCCTAGGAATGGATGGGAAAACTAGCCTTTAGAAAGCACTTCTGGAGAAAAAGGTCATTTGGCCTAAAAGGTGGGTGGAGAATACCTGAAAGTCAAGCCTGAACCCACTTGGCCTGGATGAGCAGCACGAGGGGCGTGGCACCACTGATTACCTTGTCTGGCGGGATGGCATAGAGTTCTGGCACCAAGTGAATCCCATCTTTGCCTCTGATTAAAATTCCCTCCAGAGCTTCTCGGTATTCTTGGACCTGGAAAGCAGCCCCAGCACGTTTACTGTGACAGAGGTTGTCAGTTCATGATGCAATAGCAATACAACTTAGAAACCAACAACAAACTAGGCCTCTCGGCAACAAATAGGGTAAAACATGCTAAAATATTTGGCTGTAGAAGACTAGAGAGGGACTCCTGCTGACAGTGTTAGGAGGAGGGGGACACCACTGCTTGTCCCTCCCTGAGACCAGCCACACTTGCCAAGTTTCCAGGGAGAGGGGAAGGGTAGCTCCCTGTGAGTTGTGCGCATCCCCTGGACACCTTCTTTAAGACACTGCCATACCAGGTCAGTAGCCTTGACACCTGCTTGGGCTTTTATTGCTGCTGTGACCACCACACACTCTCAACCCCCAGCTACACATGAGTAGCTCTCAACCAGGTCGTGCACCACCTGTATTCTCTGCCCAGCCATGCTATGTAGCAAGAGCCAGTCTCACACTTCACTGTCATCGTTATCAGATCTGGTGAGACACCTGGGAATTTTTAAGGAGGGATTACTTTAAAAAAAGGTTTTCCCCATGTAAAAAAATGGGAAACAATATTATGATGCAGGATATTAGGTCCCTGTATGGTTCCACAATGGATGGTTTGAAAATGGAACAAAATAAAGGGATAATCATCTTAACTGGGATTGACATAAAGTCAATTATAATTATTATCAGTTTGGTTATTCATGCTTTATCCTTTAAAAAGTTGTTTGGTGTCGGTGACAAATACAAAAAAAATTGACTGGGCCTGGCGGTGGTGGCGCA
Organism: Chionomys nivalis; assembly: GCF_950005125.1. Taxonomy (NCBI): domain Eukaryota; kingdom Metazoa; phylum Chordata; class Mammalia; order Rodentia; family Cricetidae; genus Chionomys; species Chionomys nivalis. The sequence goes on from NC_080112.1 coordinate 134,548,967, forward strand.
CGCCTTTAATCCCAGCACTTGGGAGGCAGAGGCAGGCGGATCTCTGTGAGTTCGAGGCCAGCCTGGTCTACAAGAGCTAGTTCCAGGACAGGAACCAAAAGCTACCAAAAGCTACGGAGAAACCCTGTCTTGAAAATCCAAAAAAAAAAAAAAAAAAAAAAAAAAAGACTGGTAAGATACAATCCTTACTTAGAAAGACATACTAATGAAACCAGGAAAAATATTCACATACAGACAGAGGCATTTGGAGCAGAACCTACCACACCACTCACTGTACTATGAAACTGAAGAGGAGCAGTTCAAGGTTATTAGGAAACCAACCTTAATTTATCATCAAGAATGACCACCAGATAATAGGCATCTCCAAGGTTATTTAGAAGTTAACTGGAATCCTATAGAAATTTTATAGAAATTTTATATTTGAAGAGATTTAAGGAAGCAATAGTTCATATGGTATGCATTCTCCTTTTGTAAAGCAGATGTTAAATTCATGGACCACTTGGAACAGAATTATTCCACGAGACTTAAAAGATTTAATTATAGCAGTATTGGAAGCTGACCCTCAGTTACAATGGAAAATGTGGTAAAGAGATAATTCAGATGCAGATACCTTAGAGAAAATGTTTGAAAAAGTAAAGAAAATTTTGCCTTATTAGGAATTACAAATTGCACCTGAAAACATACAAAGAGGATATTTTATTAAGTACCTAGGATATAAGATAGGTTTACAAAAAATTCAACCATAGAAAGTACAAATCAGGAAATATCAATTACAAACTCTTAATGATTTCAAAAATTGTTGGGAAATAATTAACTAGCTATGGCCTAGAACTCAATTGACTACCCAGAAAAAAGCAATTTACTTCAAAGCTTACAAGGGGATAAGGACATAAATAGTTCAAGAAAATTATCAGCTGAGGCTGAGAGAGAATTGGCTTTGGTAGAAAAGAAACTACAGAATGTACACGTAGATCATTTGGATCTAGAGCTTAATTGTATTCTGGTTATTTTACCTTCTATGCATTCTCCTACAGGAATTCTTATGCAGAGATAGTATCTTAGAATGGATATTTTTAACACAGAGAGTAAAAAATTCAAGAGCCACATAGAAAACGTTTCTGAATTGATTCTGAAAAGAAAATTAAGACTTTGTCAATTAGTAGGAGTAGACTCAACAGAAATCGTGGTGCCTTTTACTAATGCTAAAAATTCCTCATTATGGACAGAAAATGAACATTGGCAAAGAGTTTCCAGTAATTTTTGGGAGGGATTAACAACAAATATCCCCAAAGCAAGAGAGTTCAGTTTATAAAGAAAACTAATTGGATCCTTCCTCACATTGTACAAGGAATACCAATTTCTGGAGCCTACATTCTATACTGATGCAAAAAAATCAGAAAAGGCAAGTTATAAGTCAGGAAATTTAAGTAAAGCAGCTCCAAGTCCTTATGATTCTGTTCAAAGTCAGAATTATATGTTAGTCTCAGGGTATTATTAGATTTTCCAGAGCCTCTTTTGTGTACCATGGATATATTTAACAAATTGTGGGTTTTTTTAACCTCTCCGAGATCTGCTGCATATGACATTTAAAATGTTTAAGTTTTCTGCAGTGAACCATGACCATTCCTAACAATGACCGTTTTAAGTCTCCAAAGGATGATGGGGACCCACAATAATTCCACCTGGATCGTGGTAATGCTACTAAGCTGATAAACAACACCCAAAGACCAGCTTTGGACCACAAACTGATCAGGAAAATTTCAAGGTGGCTAGCTGAGGTGATCCAGCCTCACGCACTACTCCAGTCAGGACTTCAGAAAAGCCCTATACTTTCCCATTACACAGAGACTGGCAAGAAATGATACAGCTAGCTCTCTCGGTACTTGACCATTATTTCAATTTTCTCAGGGTCCTCTAAAGATGCCATTGCTCCACATACATCAGGATGCAGTCTAGAGAACAAGACACCCACATTCCCAAGAGATTGGTTGGGTGAGTTTTGGTCATTCGGTGGGTTATGGATATTTGTCATTATTTAGGTGAGTTGGTTACAAGTTGTTATTGGTAATGGTCAAGAAACAAGCTGAACAAAGGAAATTAGATTTAGGATCTCATTCCAAAAAGAAAAAGGGGGATATAGAAATGATAGGTAGATTGTTGAATCTACTTTTAAACTAAAAAGGCAACTAACTACTAGTCTTAAATATTTTACATTGGTATGGACTTTTGTATATCGATACAAATTTAAGGTTATTTTTGTTACAACATACTGTACATATGTTTCTACTCTTATTTAAGGTACTGTACCTATGCAGCTAATTTAACAGAGTAATGGGCATTTCTAATCTTTGAAAGTTATTACTATGCAGGTTAGTAGTCACTTTTGTCAATCAAACTTGTAGTCATGTTAGGTATGCTTTCAAGGTCAAACGAGATAGATTTTAGATAGACAGGGCTTCTTCAAACACTTCAGAGAGGTACATAATATGACATTTAAGATATTTTAATGTCATAAGGCTTTTAATGACAATGAAACATGTCTGCTCCTGGCAACACCAATCTACTTCCTGCCTCATCTGTATCAGATCCTCGAAAAGGGCCTTCCTAGCTATGAACAAACTTACAATATTTGATATATAATATGTGGACCCTGAATGCACAAAATAGGATGCTTGGCTAACAAGGGGAAGTGTGAACGGAAAGCTCTTGAAAGAAATCTGTGTCTGCTGAGACTGATTAGTGATTTGAATTCGGTGCTGTGGAGAGACTGGAATGCTGCAGCTCCAAAGGCTAGTGACCCTCTAGAACAGCCATTCCTTGCCCACCTCTCTGGTAGAATTAGTATCCTGTGACTAATAATAAAAACCTTCTGGAATTTTTTAATTTATCAAACCACTGGCTTTCACCAACCTAAAAGCTCGACTAGTATCTGGGGCTTACAGAAAAGCTTCTCCTATCTCACTGTACCCACCTCTCTGGTGTACCCACCCCAGCACTATATTTTAAATTTGCCTTTATTTGTGACTTACTTTCTTCTGTAAAACTAAAAAAACCTTCACGAAACTGTTTCCATGTTGGAACATGGAGTTTGGAGTAGCCTAAGTACATGTTCCGGAACCATGGACACTTAAAATGGTTACAGGGTAAACTATCTCTTATGCCCTTAAAAAAATACGAAGCATAGGAATTTTAATCTCATTTCCCCCGTCCCCTTAATTATTGCTAAGTCTATTTTCACTGAAACTCAAAGTTAGTCATTCTGAGAACTTTCAGTACTTACAATAAAAGACAAGAAGGCCCAAGTTAAACTCTTAAACACAATACAAGAGTGAATAATGAAAGGACCTTACCATTTGAAGTTTACTGAACATTGGGCTTTCAAAAGCCAAAATGCATGAGACTACTGCCCACCTCCTTCTCTTCCAGACCCAGGATATGATCAGAATGGGCTCTGAGAAGCCAGAATGAGATCCTGGTCAACAGGATCTATTGGCACTACTGAATGTAGTGGAAACTAGCAGATAGGGTGTACCTGGAGGAAGTCAGTCATTAAAGTTATTCCTGTCCTTTTAACTTATTTATTTCAGTTATCTTGTCACAGCAATAGGAAGGCTACTAACGCTGCAGAGCAGCAGTGTAATCTAAGCTTGTCTTTTTAATAAAATCACTCGGGCTTGGGTGTAGAGAATGGGAAGAACAGGGAGTAAAGCTGGAGCTTGGAGACAGGGGTTGATACACTAAACAAAGTTACCGCCTGCTCTGAAAGGAATAAAAGGAACACCCGTCCAAGATAGACAGGAACTATGCCTCCTAGCTCGTATGCCCTTGTCTAGTTCCCCCAACTCCACTCTTGAGTATGTGCCATACATTTAACCAAGCATGTGATGGAAGCACTTTGCCAGTTCTGTTACAAGACTTAAGGAAGCTTGGCAGCCTATGCGTTTACATTTCTGGGGAAAAGACAACTATGGCATAAAAAAATCTAATGACCCAGAGATTCTACTGCTGTGAAAAGCCCAAGTGAGGCACATGGATAAGAACTAAGTCCCTGCCGCAGCTCAGCTGAGCATCCAGCCTTAGCTGGCAGTCAGGTCTCATTCACCAGCCACGTTAATGGGACCATCTTAGGAGTAGGTCCTCTAGCCCCATGAACTATATCCCAGGGGAACATGAGGAGAAGCAGAGACAATCTGTTCCTACTGGCTCTGCCAAAATAACAGAATTATGAACAAATAAATAAAACAGCTGCTGCTTTAATTCACTAGGTTTCAGAAAAGTTTTAAAAATGGCAACATATAGCTGAAACAAAATGACTCTCTGCTAATAGTGATCAGCCCATCAGTGGGATAACAGGCTTATGAGCACGGTGCCCAGCGTTTTCTCACCTCAACAGGATCACCATTGAAGATTCCATCTATGATTAAGTAAGTCCAGAACACAGGCCATTCACATTCAATGTTTTCAAAGAGCTTAAGTTCAGCAGGGTCATAATGCAGTCGATGAGGGTCCTAGAACCCAACACATAAAAGTTTTAGAAAAGGATGTTACATTTCTTACACAATGCCACTCTGCCTCAGTCAGTGAATTGTTATGATTAGGAGTCTACAATCATGGGGAAATGCTAGTTTGGGCAAAATTTCAGACACTAAATCAGAAATACACAAAGGACTTCTTGGTAGTTTATGACATTAAAGCATCCTATTTCTCTACGAAATAGCAATTTGTCTATCACAGTGCTTGGCAGATGATCTGTTTCATTTATATCATAATTTATATCATAATATTAATCACTGTGGCATTAAAACCCAAGAGAAGGCTACAAATTAGCTTTAGAAAATAACGTGCAAGCCACAGATTTGCTCATCCTTGATTTACGAGTTGGTTTCACATTACCGGCTTGACCTGATGATCGTTGTTTTCTATATAACTCCAGGCTTGCTGACTCCAAAATTAATACTTTCCTTCCCAATATTCAACATGTAATTATAAGCAATAGAGGGAAAATGACACAGTGGCAAGTAGATATGGAGCATGTAAGGAACATAAGAAGCAATATTTAAATACAACCTCTCTTGGGGTTTTATAACCATCCCGAAGGAAGCGACAACATCCATAACGCCCCTGGAAAGGTGAATAAAAAAAAAGCAGAGCTGATGAAATCGAAAGAAATTTTCTTTGCCTTTTAATTTCAACAAGTCAGTACTTCTTCCCCTTTCCCTTGTGTGTTTTCGGTGAGCAAACATGCACCAGTGTTGTTTGCTTTAATGTAAACAGTTCTTTTGAAGTACTAAGCAAAGCAAATTCAGACTTGATGAGCATTCAGAAGAGAACACAGGAGCATTCCATCAGAGTCTGGGGTGAGGCTGCAAATATGCTCCTCAGGGACTCAGTAAATGACTATGCCTTCGCCTACGTGAGGCTTACAGTATCAGACATAGATGCAAAGGTAACCTCACTTGGTAAGGAAAGCACTGACATCTGAAATGGTTGGCTGCTCTGTGTATATCTGGGATGCTAAAGGCTACTCCACAGACTCAATGCACTCAGGCTTCAGAGGCCTCGCAAGACCTGGAGGAGGGGGAAGGAGTTATGAGGTGGAAGTATGGAGGCGGGGCCTCCTGAACTATGTGGTAGCTGGTTCACTGGCTCCTCTCCAGTTTTCCGGGTGTCAGGAAAGTAGGCTGGGTACGATGGTGCCTTATTCCTAATCCCTGGATGCAGCTCTGGATGCCTATTCCCCAGTTTCTTTTGCAGGTGAGGCTGTCCTGGCAGGCTTGGCTATCCCTTGTCCAGGAGGTATGTACAAGTTCTGTGTGGTTCTGGGAATCATTCCAGGGGACTCGACATAGAAGCCATTTGTCCTGTAAGCTCATTACAACTGCCCTTTTAGCTGCAGCTACCTAAATCATCCCCTTTTCTCCACAGGGCTTAACCCTTCCAGTTGCTTTTTTTTTTTTTTTTTTTTGCGAATATGATTGGAGACACTTCAATTCCTTTGTTTGCAACGGACAAAGATACTTCTTACAGAATATAGGTGGGACAATAAATATGGAAGCTCTGACTTAGGAAACTTACATACTTGGACAATTTTATAGATTTCTGTTTGCTGAGAATGTAAGATGGTCTTAGCTTAGTGATCTGTTACTGCATGCAGTAATGGAGTCTCACCATTCAAATTCTTATTGGAATACAAAAATATGAGTTTCATTGTATTTCATAATTTTAATATTTTTATTTTATTTTGTTCTCATTTAACTATTATTTTCTTATCTTCTTCTCTCCCTCCATTGGTTTCTTTTCTCTTTTCAAAGTCAACCTTTCTCCTTTGATGTGACATGTGTGTGTGTGTGTGTGTGTGTGTGTGTGTGTGTGAGAGAGAGAGAGAGAGAGAGAGAGAGAGAGAGAGAGAGAGAGAGAAAGATATCAGCCATTTTACTTAATCTCTGTCCACCTTATTTTTCTGTGACAGAGACTCTCACTGAACCTGGAGTTTACCAATTCTGCTAAACTGGTTGGTCAGCAAACCTGACAGATCCACCCATCTCTTCCTCCCCAGTGCTGGGATTATGGATATGTGCTGCTGGGTTGTGAAATGGTTGCTGGGGATCTGAACTCAGGTCCTCATGCTTGTACAGCAAGCACTTGGATATGTGCTTTTGTTCTGGCAGGGTCTATAGAGCTTTCAAGAGATTCTGTAAGGACTCTTCCTATAACCTCTAAGCAGTGCTTCCCAACCTTCCTAATGCTGTGACCCTTTAATACATTTCCTCATGTTGTGGTGATCCCAACCATAACATTATTTTCGTTGCTACTTAATAGCTGTAATTTTGCTACTGTTACGAAACATAATGTAAATGTCTGATATGCAACTACTATTGGGTTTTCACGAAGTACAGACTGAGAACGGCTGATCTAGGGAAACCACACCATGATCTACAAGGGTAAGTTAGATGCCCCATGTCATCACATAAACGTGGCATTTAATGCAGAACAGGGGGGGCATTGGCCAATGCTTACCTGAAGCTTGGAAATAATTTCATTTTTGGTCACATTCACAAGGTTCGCATCTTCTACTGCAAAAGCCGGAAAAGAAATAATAGAAAGAAGTCCGGCATCGATTTCTTTAGATGTTGATGCTCGTGGCAACATGGAGAAAAGAATTGACTGAATGAAAACAAAGAAGTGGTTTAAGCTAGAGAAGTAGGAATAGCTAGATAGAGTAGCTAGGGTCCATCACCTTAGCCTACAGGAAACGTTCAAAGGAGTTTGTCTATTTGGAGAAGGACTCTGTCTTACCAGCATGGCATCGGCTGGCCACCCCTGCTTACCCAGCCACCCAGACAATGCTTCCTCTTCCTTAGGAGAGGAGGGGGGAGTTGAAGAGAACATGCCAGTCTGAGGCTTGTGCTCAGAACTGCTATCTCCCTTCTTCCCATGCTCACTGATGGGGAAAAACTACAGTGCTGTTTGTGTTAGCGGCCAAGATGTCTGGCTACGAAGACAGAAACCAGACAAAAACATTCACACAGCACCAGCAACAGAGAGACAGATGCTTTTGTGAAACGGGACTAGATGAGTTAGGTAAGTTAAAAACTGCTTTAATGAGGAGTAAAATTCAGATCTCCTGAGTGCCAGACAAAACAGTTCCAGAACTTTTAAAGATTATTGGAGGCACTATGATAGGACCTCAACAATAAGGTAGCTAGATTAAGCACTATAAATGTAGAAGGGGGTTAGAATTACAAGAAAATGTTTGGAAAAGTAAAGGAAGTAATATTGAGATAAATGTACAGATAAAAAAACAAGCTCATTAAATGTTCCATCTGAAGCTAGAAATAAGGTATTATACCAAATCAATACACAAGGACTCTGAGACACAGGATGCATGCCCCAGGTCATGTAGCCAGTGATCGAGCTAGGATTCTAATCCAACTTAAACTTTCCCATTACACTATATATCTACTAAGACACATACCAGTCAGTATTTCTTTATTAATGTATACTTTAAGAAAATACCATAGACTTCATTAAGGACTATGCTTAGTGAGGAAAATGGAATGAGCTGGAAGGTGGGGCTGAGTGGAACCCTTTAGCTCTAGAATAAACCTTTTTTGTGGTCAACCAATTCTTGGCTCAGTTCTTTAACTACAGTCATGAACCACTTAATGACTGGCACATTCTGAGAAAAACAATATTAGGTGATTTCATCATTGCATAAATATCATAGAGTATACTGACAAACACTTAGATCATATAGTTTACTACACGTGCAGGCTGTGTGGTACATTTTGGTCAATAAGAGGCAAAATACAATATGATACCACAGTATATGCCATCCGTCGTTGGCCAAAATGTAACTATAAATTACATGGTTATAGTCACTTATTTTCACAGTTTCTCTGCCTGGAAACACGAACTCTCACTTGAAGCTTTTGAAAGTGTTTGGGGTTTAGTTTTTTTGGAGACGGGGTTTCATGTAGCTTAAGTTAGTTAAGTTGTAGTTAAGCTAGCCTTGAACTTGGTAATTACTTCCCTTAGTAGCTGAAGATGAGCTTGAACTTTTGGTCCCCGTGCCTCTTCCTTCCTGGGATTACAGGCATGTACCATCAAACATGGTTTACTACTTACAAGTTATGTTTCTGACTCACTTTAGTCCCAGCACATAGTAGGCCCACACTAATAATTGCTAATAATAATTAAGGACTTTCTGCTTAATGGCACCCCTTATACTGTACCAATCATTCCTGTGATCTGTATTTCAAAGAAGCTCTATAAATTGCCATCTCTCATTTCCCCTCTCCCCTCACCTACTCTGCACACCATGCCTCCTAACTTCAAGTGAAATGCCACTTGTCAGCCACTCCATTTGGGAACACTAAGAATGAAGCTGTGAGAAAAGCACTTACATACTCAAAAAAACATAGAACAGATATTGCTTCTAGCAGAACCAAGACGCTTTGGCTGTTAGCTCCACGTACAGAGACTCACCATGGTTTATGTCTGCACGGTGCTTTCTGGCTACAAAGCACTTGGGCAAGTTGGCCAGGTTTATTTACTCTGCTCCTTACAGTTACTCTGTGAGGTGGGAGGGAAGGCACCTATACCACTTTATAGATGAGGAAGCTGAATCACAAAGAGGTCACGTCAGTAACCGGAAGTGGGGCCCAAGGCTTTCTTAGTTAGGATTCTCCTCCCCTATTTTCTGGAGCCTATGTTGAGGAGGTCGGGAGGAGGCACACTGAGTATCTTTAGCCTGAGATTCACACCAGTGGCCTACAGGCTGGATGTTACCTGGCAGTGCTCCACTTCGTCAGGCAGGACATGGATGACTGACTTGCGTCCTCCATGGGCTCCAAAAAGATCGAGTTCGTCAATTGCCTCAAGTGCTGCCTACAAAAATGGGTAAGAATTACTGGTCTTTTTAATAAACACACATGCATCCTAACTTGGCACTCCCTTTTCATTATGCAATCTAACATACACATTTCTGCTAATGGCGATGAAGAATGTCTTTAAAATCTATCTAGAGTCCTATCGCCACGGTCACTCTTCATTTTCAGTAGCTCATAGCTTTGCAGGATGACACTGTTCATTCTATGAATAAGAAAGAAAACAGGAAAACATTTCCTCATATGAAAGTGATATTCTATCAAAAGACAGAAAATTAACAAGACGCTAACATCATGTGTGGGGGCAGAAAAAATTAACTCAAGACTGGCTTTCCGTTTACCTATTTTTGCAGTTAACCCACCTCATGGCTAATTGAGAAAGTTAATTAGGTTTTCAGGAAAAAGTACATTTTCTGTCAGTTTGCTGTATTGGAGCATATCCATTGTTGCTTTTAAAACTGTGACTCTGGAACCTTCATGCTGTCTAAGTAGTTCATGCCTACGTTGAGAAGGAGGAGGGAAGGCTGCACACTGAATGTCTTTAGCAAGAGATTCACACCAGAGGCCTACAGGGGGAATGTGCCCCAGAGGTCCACTGTTCAGTTTTAAGAGTTCTCCCAACCCATTTTGTCTTCTGTTTCCATTCTTCTTGTCTCCATCTCTGTCCTGTCTTATGTCATTGCCTCTCTTCTCTTTTTCCTTTTTAGAACAGGGCCTCACTGTGCTGCCCAGATTGGCCCCAAACTCCTGGGTTCAAGTCACCATCCTGCTTCAAAGTTGGAATTAGAGGCACACATTACAGTGCTGGCTCGAAGACCATTTTTTAAAACTGAGTTTTAGTTGAAATACTTTCAAGGAAAGATCACAGCATCCCCAGTATCCCTCTTGCCCTGTTCTCTTTTTCTCTGGCCAGCTTTACTGATTATTGTTACTTCTCTGACCTTGTAGACTTGAAGCTGTGCATCTCACCTACAAAATCCTCCTGTTATTTAACCTTCGCCATGGCCTAGAGAGGAAGACTGGCCATCACTAACACAGCTGAACAGCAAGGCTTGAACCCGTGGGTGACACATCAAATAGTAAGGGTGGAACAACTTAGTTTCTGTCACATTCAGACTGCAGTGTTGGAGATCTATCTTCCTGACCTTTAACTTCACTTGGCTGGGCTACAGGTGCTACTTGGATTTCATATATTTGCTGCTGACTTTCGAAAGAAAAGAACTAATCATATTAAATTCAAATTCCTGAAGAAGAGAAGCCGACAAAAAGTCAACACACACAGAAGGGAGAAGAGGACTGTCACCTTGGCCATTCCCACAGAGCTTGCGTTCAGTTCTGGAATGCCCTGATTAGTCTTATCTCCACGTTCCCACATTCCATAATCCTGTGGAGAAAAAGGCAGCTATCAGAGGTGGGAGGTACATAAGAAATACTATGGAAAAGCAATTTCTTTCTGCTAGCACAAACACAATGAAACAGGAGGATGGCTTCTCAAAGGCTTTGTGGTTGTATATATTCATTCTGCTCTTGCTCAAGTTCAGCTCAGGAGGCCTCTGTACAGAATTTTAGAAGAAAATACTCAAGTGGAACAAAAGAACACACAAAGACACTCTGAAGCCTTATTTCTAAATGGCATTAATTTGTAACAAACTCAATTTGCAGTGAACATATATATTTTACTTATCTTAAAATCAAAGTGTTGCCTTTCTATTTGGTCAATGCCTTTGAACTTATTTAAAACAATTTCAAAAACTATTTTTAGCATTACCTCTGTCTAAAGAAAATGTTCATCAAGGAACTAAAGCCGTTGTCGAAAATAACTCACTGAACACACAAGGTGTTAAAGACCCATTCATACAAATTAATTCAGAAGACTCAATACATATACACCTATCTCTGGTGATTCATATTTTTATTAAAAAACCCAACTGTCACATGTTGATTCAAAATACTGCATACACTACTGAAAGAGCAAAAACCTAACAAGATTCAACATGACTGCCTAAACATGACACCACGAGCAAATAAGACACCAACAGACATGTACAAGGAAAGAGGAAATGTTCATGAAGCCTCAACCATCGAAAGACTACAGGCAACTAAGGAATACTGGCAGCGGGAGTAATAGTTTTCCCCAAGGAGGAGCACACCAATTGGTTATCTGACACCAAATAGTCCTGAAAACATATGTATATATGTATGTATGCATATATGTGTGTGTGTATGTATGTATACACACACATAACATAGAGACTGACTAGATTATATTTAGATATTTAATGAAAAAAGGCCATGAATTTGAAGGAAAGCAAGGGGGTATATGGGAAGGTTGGGAAGGAGGAAATGACATAATTATATTATACTCTCAAAAAAATTAAAAGAGCAGGGTTGATGCCAAAATATCAGTTTTTATTTTTACTGTCCAAAGAAGAATGATGGACATAGTGGCTCTTACTATGTGAAGTCATGAAAATTGAAAATTAGAACTAATGACATGGATTCAGGGGTGGAAAGACTTCAGAAATATGAAAACAACCAGGTATAGCACTCATGCCTGTAATCCCAGTACCTAGAAGGTAGAGGCAGAATTGCTGAGTTTGAGGTCATCCTGCCTAAAAAAAAAAAACCAAAACCTTAAAAAAGTAAAAATAAAAAAAGAACAAACAAAAACCAAACCAAAACAAAACAAGGAAGAACATTTATAAATGTAAACACAGAAACCTAGATATACCAGGGTCATTATAGACCCTTGTTGGGAGCTGTGAACCCCCAGATCCTGAATTTCTTGTAAACAACATGTTGTGCTTGCAGCTGCTCTGAGCGGAGACCCTCAGGAGTTCCTGATGGCAGGGGAGTGCTTTCTGGTGGGTTTGGCTGGGGCATGGCTATCAGTTAAGGATGCCTATACAAGCTGCCCCTGGACACAATAAAGGGGGCATTCTTGTTTCAAGGATGACCTGTGTCTCTGTTTGTGTGTCTTTGTGTATTTAAATCTCCAGGCCCTTGCCCAGCTTGCGAATGGTCCTGTAGTACAGGCGCCGCAATACAGGAGTAGTACAGACACCGCAACACAGGAATAGTACAGACACCGCAATACAGGAGTAGTACAGGCACCACAATACAGGAGTAGTACAGGCGCCGCAACACAGGAGTAGTACAGACACCGCAATACAGGAGTACTACAGACGCCGCAACACAGGAGTAGTACAGACACCGCAATACAGGAGTACTACAGACACCGCAATACAGGAGTACTACAGGCACCGCAACACAGGAGTAGTACAGGCACCGCAACACAGGAGTAGTACAGGCACCGCAACACAGGAGTACTACAGGCACCGCAACACAGGAGTACTACAGGCACCGCAACACAGGAGTAGTACAGGCACCGCAATACAGGAGTAGTACAGGCACCGCAACACAGGAGTAGTACAGGCACCGCAATACAGGAGTAGTACAGGCACCGCAACACAGGAGTAGTACAGGCACCGCAATACAGGAGTAGTACAGGCACCGCAATACAGGAGTAGTACAGGCACCGCAACACAGGAGTAGTACAGACACCGCAACACAGGAGTAGTACAGGCACCGCAACACAGGAGTACTACAGACACCGCAACACAGGAGTACTACAGGCACCGCAACACAGGAGTAGTACAGGCACCGCAACACAGGAGTAGTACAGGCACCGCAACACAGGAGTAGTACAGGCACCGCAACACAGGAGTAGTACAGACACCGCAATACAGGAGTAGTACAGGCACCGCAATACAGGAGTAGTACAGGCACCGCAATACAGGAGTAGTACAGGCACCGCAACACAGGAGTAGTACAGACACCACAACACAGGAGTAGTACAGGCGCCGCAATACAGGAGTAGTACAGACACCACAATACAGGAGTAGTACAGACGCCGCAAACACCGCAACACAGGAGTAGTACAGGCACCGCAACACAGGAGTAGTACAGACACCGCAACACAGGAGTAGTACAGGCGCCGCAATACAGGAGTAGTACAGACACCGCAACACAGGAGTAGTACAGGCACCGCAACACAGGAGTAGTACAGACACCGCAACACAGGAGTAGTACAGGCGCCGCAATACAGGAGTAGTACAGGCGCCGCAATATAGGAGTAGTATGTACTGTCACATTGTACAGGCGGGTGGTACAGACCCTGACCTGCAAGCAGGCCTTGTAGGTAGACCCACGTGTCTTTTCTCATACCTGCTAATATTCGACATGCCAATCTAGCAGCTAGAAAACTCACCCTTGAAGACTGTGTGATGCGTTCAGCCTCCATTTCAGATAACTATTGAGCACTAGTTTCTTCCCTAGCAGATCCAGTTAATGATTCTCTGCATGGCCATAACTGCTAGAGTCTGGCCTCCACCTTCAGCATGCCAGCAAGTCGACAAGACACTCCACTATTTCCAGTGTCAATTTTCACCTGGGCCTTTACTCCGCACCCTCTACACCAAATGCTCCCAACCTCTGCTCTCCCTAAATCACACCTTCCCCGTCCCAGCCTGTTCCTGTTGATCACTCCACTATTCCTGCACTCAAATGCCTGTTCTCTCCCTTTCTTATGGAAACCCTACTTATCTCCCAAGGTCTACCTGAAAGCATACCTTCCCCACAAAAATCTCCTTAAGTTTCTTTAGACAGGTCTGTCAACTTTGATGCTATTGACATTCTGAGACAGGTAAGTCTAGACATAGGGTTGATGTGAACTCATTTCATGTTTATACGGATAGCGTGGCCTTCTCTGCCTGTGGGCTGATGGTGTAAATAAACCCCATGGTGCCCCAGTTCCCATTGAGGCATCAACATGGCTCCTTTTGTAGCCCAATGTAGGCCAGCTCATACATATCCTACAGGAGATTTTAAGACATTACTGAATACAGTAATGTATTCAGACAGAGTGTGTGGTACATTCCAAAATGAAATCCATATCCCAGGACAAAAACTAAATACTTTGCACACAAAGGTGACACATTCTGACAGCTCTAGTTTCACTAACGTTCTAGTGAGCCATAAATAGCTGCTTTCACAAAATTGGATGATTTTATTTGATTTTTTGACAACTAGGAAAAAGACTACCAGCATGGGTACTTACAGCAACTTTATATGCAGCTTCTATGTAAAAGACAAGATTCTGTATGAAGGCCACTTCATCGAGGGTGAAAATAATACGCAAGCCTAATAAAGAAAAGTGATACCGTGAAGACAGTTGCCAGTTATACACAAGCATTTTGCTAGCACATAAGTCTTTTGATCCTATCTTTCCTTTTCTTATTGGGCACCAAAGTAACTCTGAAGTAAGTCCTTCACAAAGTGAGGGGGGCTCCATCACTATGGGAAGAAAGTTCAGAGGTAAGGCATGGGTTCTCTGGAACATGTTATGTTTGTGCAGAGAAGATTCCAACAAAGCAAAGATTGGAGTCTAGAAGTATCATTCCCTAGCCTTGAGTGAGCCAAAGGAAAACCTGCACCTGCCCAGGTAGAGGCTAACTTCTGTCTATAGGTGTCAGCCTGGACCCCTGCATTCCCTGCCCTAGCAAGACACAGATGCACAAGACCCCACAGGGAAGTACGCTTTTCCTCTGTATAATCTACTAGTCATAACACTTGGTATGTTCTCAGTGTGTCCCTCTGAAATTCAGTGTTACTAATGTGACAGTCCTAAGATGCGGGGCCTATAAGAGTTTAGACCACGGATAAATGAGGGCCCTCGGGAAAGAGGCCACACACAGCATTCAGTCTTAAACCATCTGCCGTGTAAAGACAAAGCCTTCTACTTCTTCAGGGGAGGCAGTTCTCACCAGACAGCTCAACTTGTTGGTACATTAATCTTGGACTTTTCAGCCTCTAGAGTTGTGAGAAAAGAAACTTCTATACTGTTTGAATTCCCCCGTCTTGGGTATTTTGTTATCACAGTACAAATGGACATTACCCCCTTTACTTTCTGAAATGCCATTTGAATGTCCATGGCTCACCTGAGGCTGTCATCTGGGCCAGGAACAGGAGGAAGAGGGAGGTGGCATCCATCTGGAGGTGGCCCCACTGGTCATCACCCACCACGGTACTGCAAGTAGCAGTGTTATACTTGGCGTGCAGACTGTCCTTGGTGCTCTGAGTGTGCTTGAACTTCTCCACTTTGTCCACCTGAGGACGAAGGCAAGCTGGGTTCACATAACTGTACAGGTTCCTAGCTGGCAGACGGCATATCTAGGGATAATCACTGAATCTTCTAGACCTCACATGTGACACCTCTGGGAGCCAGGAGGATGGGCAGTGGTTGCTGATGAGCACTGCACACAGGGGCCATGATGGAGCTTCTTCCCACTCACTCAATGGAAATACCTCAGCCCAGGGATCATAGGGGAGGCTCAGGTCAAAGGTATCCTTGTCAAAAGACTCCCCAGCAGGGGCAAATGGTACGTTCTCAAGGACATAGGGAAGGAAGGAAAAGAACCTGTCTAAATGCCAACTTCTCTTTTCTTAACATCGCAAAGAAAAAAAAGAGTGCAATGTCTTTGGTTATTCCAACTAAGGATGGGGTGGGAGCACATGACCCTCTGAACTGGTACAGATCCTAGTAGAAGGTTCTGTGTATAAACATTATAATAAATTGTTTCATTTGCCTTACACTGAAGATGTAAGTAAATAACAATGCCAACTTTAAAACACGAATTACATTTATTGATCTTCTGTGTGTATGTGTGCAGGCAGGCATGTGGGCGAGGGCAGAGGCCAACTAGTATGTGGGTGCTGGCACTGAACTCAGGTCTTCAGGATTAGTGATGACTGATTCATTTAGCTGGCCCCAATAATGACAAATTTTCACAACGGAAGCACTTGACCTGAAATGACAACACCCAGAATAAAAAATAAGTAGTGCATGGGTTTCTCTGAGTGCTTTTAATATCATTTTTTCTTAATTGAAAAAAAGACATATTCTCCTTTTATACACATAAATCTTTGAAAGAGGACTTTCAGAACTGTCCTTTGAAACTATGCTTCCTGAGCACAATAAAAATTATTGAGGGTGATTTTAGAAAAAGAAAGTAAGCAAAAAATATTTCTGTTTTTTCTTGAGAGAGTTCCAAATGTAAGATGCCATCCCAATTAAAGTGACGCAAATGCACACTCCAGTGCTCCGGAGGTCCCAGTCTGTCACGTCCCACCTACCTGTCTCATCATGCACTGCAGGAGACCTCGCATCAGCTTCACCACGTTCTGTGGAAATAAAGCGGCATCAGGAACAAGGCTTCAAGAAACCGATTACTCAGACATGGCCAAAAAGCCAGTGTTGTCTGGCAATATTCCAAAAATGGCAGATCCTATACAAAAGTATTCTGATTGATCACATTATTGAGACTTTTCTACTCCATCACAAAATAAATGTTTTGACAAAGTGATTTATCTCAAATAAAAGGGTTGGAGCAGATGCATCTTTGGGCTCTGACATTTTTATGAGCTTTGTAATCTGGAACTCTATGGTACATTTCTTAGTAATTTATTTTTGTTACACAAAGGACGAATTAAGCCTGCCATGCCTGTCCAAAAGTAATGATACTTTGCCAAAGGAGCCATTTGTGACACCATTATTGGATCATTGAGCAAAGTTCTTACAAAATATAAGTGGTATCCAAGATTTTTTAATAATATTGCAACCGATTACTATCACTATCATTAGCATTCCAAATCATAATAATGTGGCCGGGCAGTGGTGGCGCACGCCTTTAATTCCAGCACTTGGGAGGCGGAGGCAGGTGGATCTCTGAGTTCGAGGCCAGCCTGGTCTATAGACCTAATGACAATAATACTACATTAATTAATTAAATACTCTATCCAGACACTGTGAAAAACATTTTATTTATATTATTTTGAATTCCAGCACCAGCTTTATAAGGTGGGTAGCATTTTCACCCCAGTCTCTACATGAGGAACCTGAGCCTGAAGCAGATGAAGCAACATTTCTCAACTCTCTGTGATGACAAGGGGCGTAGAAAAACAGAACCTAGATAATCGGATATCATGGACTAAAAGAAGTTTCTACTTACAGGCATGGGTGTATCATGGCACACACTACACCTTACAGGGGGCAGCAGAGTAAAGGGGCCTGAGAGTTCATGGCCAGGGAAAAGTCTGGAAGTCAGACCCTTCCTCCTCTAAAATTCTAGGATCCTAGAAGATAATTCCATTTTTTGTTACAAAATCTGTTGGGGAAGAAGATGTTACCTCAAATATAGTTAGCACTGTTATAATGGTTAACTGTACACAGCATACACGTTTGTCAACTGACTTCCTCTCAAACTAGGAAAAGCTATTTCCCATGAAAAGAAATGAGTGACTTCCAACTTGGACTGATACTGCCAATCACCAGTCGTGGGGAAGCACCTAGAAATGTGGGGTGGGGTATTCTAATCAGAACAATGACAGAGGTGGGGATTATTGGAACTTAATGATCAGGTTAGAATCCCGAAATATCCCCAAATGCACAAGACAATCTTAATCAAGCCCCAAGTGCCCCTTAAATAAATATTATTCAAAGATGCCCAGTGATTATTATTTTTCATAATCAAGGGTGATATTTCCATTAGTATTTACTTATTTAGTATCACTATGAAGCCTTGGATGGTCTGGAACTCACTATGTAGACCAGGCTGGCTTCAAACTCAGAGATATAGCTGCCTCTGTCTTCTGAGTAGTGGGATTAAAGATGTGTGCCACTATGCCTAGTCCCAGCTTTTAGTTTATTAACCACACATCAAATAGTAAAAGACATTAAGTATGAAACATTATGGTCTGTTTGAGTTTCAGTAAAGGAACAGAAAATTTAATCAACCTTAGTGATTGTGTGCGTGTGCGTGCCTGTGTGCATGCGTGTGTGTGTGTGTGTGTGGTGTGTGTGCATGTATGTATGATGGGAGAGTTGCAAGATACTCGACATAAAATTATTATACCAGCAAATAACTGATGCACTCATCTATCCCTCTTTCTGGAGGAGCAGCCAGTGACTGCTATTTGTAATTTTAAAAAACTTTATATGCTTCAAAAACTGAGTGATTTCATCACCTCACACTGAGTAAGCCCTGGTCAAATCCAAGCTTTGCTCCCAGAGATAAGCTTCCTTTCTGAGCTTTCCCACAGTTATCAAATTTTCTTCATGCTGCTTATCACTCATGCCCATTTGGGTTACTATAAACAAGCAACAACTGGGCCCAATCATCCACTAGCTATGAAGGCTGCCCAAGGATGTATGAATTAAAGATAAATCCTAGGACATTTGGTACGGTGTGTGCTTATCTTGTGTGAGGCCCCAAGTTCAGTCCCCATCCCCTAAATTCCGTCTGTATAAAGATAAATCTCAAATGTTCTCATGCCAGGACGATTATACTTTTCCATTTCAGGGCTCCTTACCTAAACACTAGTACTCAAAACATTTGGAAAATATTTGTCCAGTACTGGAGATTAAACCCAAGGCTGCTAGCATGCCAGGTAAGCATTTTAGCACTGGGTTACATCCTTCCTCTGAGTTTGGAAACCTTCGTTGAGCTATACGGCAAATAACATAGGCACAAAATTTAAATAATGCTCAGATCTAAAGGGTGAGTATGAAAGAGTAAGACTCACTTCCTGGAGAACGGTACAAAGTAGAAAGGCATTTTTAAAGGCCGTTTAAGAACTGTTTTAAGCAATGGCAATGGCATTTAGATAATATTCTTTGGAATATAACCACCCACCCTAAAAAGCACATGCTTTGGGATGTCTAGCTCCGATACATTGGATTTTTTCTCATTTGGTGGCCAGGGTGAAGAGTTGGTAAATGTGGTGGATAGTCATGCATCGACTCTTCACAAATAATCATACCATGAGAGAGAAATGTAACCAGGTAGGCATATTAACATGTTGGGGGTAGAAATTTGGATGGTTTTGTTTTCCATTTAATGTGCTGTGTGATGTTATTGTTTTATCTCAAACACAAAGATAAACGTGAGGTGCAACCATCTGAATGTCTTCACAAAGTATGCTGTTGCAGAAATGAAAGACTGCACCCTGTTATGCACATACAATGATTTGCTCATCGGTTTTCTAGTTCAAGAGAAGGTAACTGAGCAGACAAGACCCTGATGTCAGTCACAATTACCTGTTCCAATTCATAGGCCTTTGCTTTATCCTCATCACGGTCAGCATTCTTGCGGTAGGCCATGCCCAGGCCCCAAACAGCCAGGATGCTGTAGATATTGTCCCGTACCCAGGCATCCTTCTGGTCATGGCTGGCTGATAACAGCCCAGTGACTGGGTTCTAATTAGAGAAGAGACACAAAAATGCTTGGCATCCATCACCCTTCCCAAATCTCCTATACAATTAATGTTTCCCTGTGCAGGTGGATGGGGACTCAAGAACAAAGAGATAAGAGAGACCCGAGTTCCTATTCTCTGTATCTTAGATGCCTTGCTCGTGTAATTAGGAGATGAGATAAGAAAACCTCTAAGGAACATTCTAATTCTTATGTTCTTCTTCAAACCTTTAGACCAGACCAAACTGTTGTAATGTCTAAAAGAGAAGAAACACCAAACAGAAAAAGTCTACCAGGCTTTAGCAATCTGCGAACTACAGGCTTCATGTCTTTTTGGCCTTCACGTTTCTAATCAGTTGATAAGGCACTGAGCCCGGGAACAAAATTCAGGGCCCTGATCCATCTCCTAGCTCTATGAGGTCAGAAAAGCTACCAGCCTTGTCTGGACCTCAGCTACCATGTCTGCAATCCAGATAATTCATTCATTTGACCAGAAGAAGCTATGTAGGAGGGCATATGGAAGCCTCATTAGATGTGATATCACAGATGTGTTCGAGAAAATCAGCAGAGTCAACAAAAAGGTTTGGACCTTCTCATGAAAAGTTACACACAATGTTCATAACAGCATTGTTCATAATGCTAAAAAGTAGAAGTGGCAAGTTATCTATCAACTGACAAAAGAAAAAAACATTTTTCTGCTTTTTTCTTAAAAAATTATTTTATGTGTATGTGTGCTTTGCCTGCATGTATGTATGTATACCATGTGCACACCTGGTACCCATGGAGGTCAGAAGAGAGTGCTAGATTTCCTAAAACTGGAGTTAAAGATGGTTACAAATCATGTGGGTGCTGGGAACTGAACCTGGGTCCTCTATAAGAGCAAGTGTTCTTAACCACTAAGCCACTCAGCCTGGTTTTCTCTTTTCTTTGTAAAGGACATTAAAGTTAATTGGGGTGATGGATGAACAACTCCACGAATATACTAAAAAGCAATTGTGTTCTTTAAATAAACAGATTCTATAGTACCCAAACAATGTCAATAAAGCTATTTACATATTTGGGGTTACCAGGAATTGAAACTGGAGCATCTTTCATGTTAGGCAGATATTCTACCATCAAACTATATCCCTAGTCCAATATTTTTAAAGCCAACCCTAATAAACACTCTGAGCCCATAAATAAAATGGTTAAGAAGAGTCACATGAAGTTGGCTGACTTCTGAATATATACAAAGAAATATGTATATAATAAAATATACTTCCACAATTAGAACCTTGCCACCTTAAAAAAATATCTTACTTGCCAGTTTACTACATTACCTGTACTCTTCCTACCCACTGGCTTTTGTGAGCCACCCAGACGGGTCTATGTCTTTAGAGGCCCGGGGTCTTTTTTTCCCCTTTTTTTATTACTTTATAAATAATACCAATCAAAATTCCCACTTCCTCCCCCACCCTCCCTTACCCTACCCCCTCCAGTATTAAGAGGGCAAGGCACCCTGCCCTGTGGGAAGTCCAAGGCCCTCTCCCCTACATCCAGGCTTAGGAAGGTATGCATGCAAAGAGAATAGGATCCCAAAAAGCCAGTACATGCAGCAGAGACAAATCCCAGTGCCATTATCATTGGCTTCTCAGTCGGCCCCAATTGTGAACCACATTCAGAGGGTCCAGTTTGATCACATGCTTGTTCATTCCCAGTCCAGCTGGAGTTGGTGAGCTCCCATTAGCTCAGGCACACTGTTTCAGTGGGTGAACCAACCCCT
This sequence comes from Chionomys nivalis, assembly GCF_950005125.1. Classification (NCBI taxonomy): domain Eukaryota; kingdom Metazoa; phylum Chordata; class Mammalia; order Rodentia; family Cricetidae; genus Chionomys; species Chionomys nivalis. Next base: position 134,570,428 of record NC_080112.1, read on the forward strand.
CGTGGTTCTGACTTCCTTGCTCATATTCTCCCTCCTTCTGCTCTTCAACTGGACCTTGGGAGCTCAGTCCAGTGCTCCCATGTGGGTCTCTGTCTCTATCTCCATCCGTTGCCGGTGAAGGTTCTATGGTGATATTCAGGATAGTCATCAGTCTGACTACAGGACAAGGCCAGTTTGAGCACCCTCTCCTCCACTGTCCAGGGTCCTACCTGGGGTCATCCTGTAGACTCCTGGGAACCCCTCCAGAGCCAAGCCACTTGCCAACCCCAAAACGGCTCCCTCAATTAAGATATCTCCTTCCCTACTCCCATACTGTCCTTCCTCCATCTCAACTATCCCACTCCCTCAAGGTCCCCCTAACCCTCTCCTTCTTCCTTCTCTCCCCTTCCCACTACTCCCCCCACCCCCATGCTCCCAACTTTTGGAAACTGGAAGCAGACAAGATCATCGAGGCCTGGGGTCTTTACTTGACACTAATATGAAAATGGAGGGATGGGGGTGGTCATTCTGCAAGTTAAAAATTGCACAGCTCAATGGTGCAGTGCTTGGCTGGCATGCATGAGGCCCTGGGTTCAGTCTAAGCATAAAACAAAACAACAACCATTATTCAGCGGGCACTATATTATTTATGGTAAGAGTCATGAAAAATTCCACTGGGTAATTTTGAAAGGACACTGCCAAAGTTACTAGGTTGAAAAAAAAAATCAACAATGTTTTATATGGTCTCACACAAGAAACTAAGTATCTGACTTTATCTTTTAACTAATCTATACTCTCTATACAAATATCTGAAACTCAACAGATACCACCTGCAGGAACAACAACAGTCAATGTACTAAAATCGTTCTCCAGTCAGCAACTACAAATCAATGGCTTTAAAGTCAATGAAAGTCCACAGAAAATTGGGGTGTTATTGCATTTAACAAAAAGAATACTTTCTGCCGGGCGGTGGTGGCGCACGCCTTTAATCCTAGCGCTTGGGAGGCAGAGGCAGGCGGATCTCTGTGAGTTCGAGACCAGCCTGGTCTACAAGAGCTAGTTCCAGGACAGGCTCCAAAACCACAGAGAAACCCTGTCTCGAAAAACCAAAAAAAAAAAAAAAAAAAAAAAAAGAATACTTTCTGACTTGCTTACTGCTTCAGATCTATAAAATAGAATGTGTTATGCAACAGAAGATGCAGGAATTTCCACTCGGTCTCAAAGGGCTCAAAGGGTTAAGTGTTATTGCTATAGGGGATTGTTAGGCCTAAAAGAATCACTATTCCCGAACATTACACACTTAGCATTTGCAGTTGTATCTGTTCTGAGGCCTGTTGGGTATGCTTGGGACAGGAAAACATCAGGAGATCCTAAGAAACCAACCTGTTCCTGGCATGGCCAACCAACCTTGAGTCTAAAACAGCTTTCCAAGGGCACAGGAGTGACAGCTTACACAGTGTCAAGCGTGGTTTAGATTATGAAACATCACTGTCATGTGAACTGAAAGTTCTCTTTTATTCTGCTTAGTTAATCTCCACCTTAGCTCATCTTCACCTAAGACTAGACTGTCTGTGCCCCTCATTCAACTACAGAGAACCAGGAAGGGTGTTTTGGGGATCCTTACACTCAAAATTACAGACATCAAACTCATGGAAAACTGGGGTGTTACTGCACGCAACAAAAAGAATACTTTCTGATCTAAATCTATAAAACAGGCAGTGTTATGCAACAAGAAGATGTGGGAATTTCCATTCAGTGTGACTCATAAAAACTGAAATGTCCATAGACTTACAGATACTCTGGTACACCAGGTTCTGCTGTCTGTTCTAATAAAGATGCTCCAGAAGTTTGTCTTTCTGTTCTTCCCTTACTTGGGGATGCTGTCCCATATCCCCTGCATTTCCACCCACTGAGTCTTGTGAGCCACCCAAACAGGTTCATTTCTTCAGCGGTCTGGGGCCTTGGGTTGACACACTGTTATCTCCTCCATGTGGAGGGGTAACTGATGCCAATCTGCCAGCTAACCAAGACAAAGACAAATGCACATCAAAATGAGGAAGGGGACAGATTTGTCTAGATCAAGCTTATTATTTCTGATACGATCACTTTAACTATAAGCTTCTTTTCAGTTAAATTTTGGTGGATGAGAATGTGGGGAGGATCCGGGAGGAATTGGGGGGAGGGGAAACCATAATCAGAATATATTGTATGGGAAAAAATCTATTTCCAATAAAAAAAGGTTTCACTATAACTAAACCCTCATATAATGATGCAGAAATATATAGCTATAATTATATAACTACTTCTTTCAGCTTTTATTTGTCTCTTTTTTCCACAGGAGAAGAAAAATTGTGGATACCATCAAAATTAATAAAGGTTTGGTTTGAAGAGGAGAAACCTCTTGGAAAGGAGAAACGACAGCTCATCCACAATGATGATATTCCTACAGGTGGTAAGAAAAACATACAGGATGGGGGCAGGGTTCTGTTCTTGTCTTTGCAGGAAAACACTCATCTTTAAAAAATTCAAGGGACCCTGGATATTTGAATATTGGCAGTTGGAAAAATAACTACCCAATAGGGATCATCAAGAAAACCGAATAGGTTCTGTAAGTATAAAAATCAAAGATAAACGTTTTATACACACACACACACATGTATTTATATTTCTAAATTTATAGAGCTGGTTTTGGAGTTGGACTCTGGCTCAGTCCCTCTCTAGTTCCAAGCCTGTTGTTAAGAGAAAAACCCAGAGTTTCTGTCTCATGTCAAGAGCCATGATATGGGACAGTAGGAAAAAAGAATTTAGAAAACATCTTTGCTTTTCTTCATATCTATCATACCTTTCATTGAATATATATGTCTGTATATGTCTATATAATTAATGTTTAAGTTTTCCACAATGAACAATGAATTTTCCTGCAATAATCTTTGAAGTTTCCAGGAAGAAGATGGGGCCCCATAACAACTCCACCTGGTTGATATGATGTCATGATACGGATAACGCTACTACAAGACCTGTTTTGGGTACCAGCTACACAAGATGGTTCCAACTTGGTTAGCTGAAATGGTGCACATCTTTTACAACATTCTAGCCAGACCTCCACAAAATACTCAGAGACTATTTGCAATCTTACCAGACATTCATTAATCTTGAAATCTAACCATCATTTTACTTTCACAGGATCCCCTAGAAAGAACATCGCCTCATGACAGCTGGAAGTAATTCTAGAGGATGATGTCCCCTCTCCCAGCAAGGATTGTCCTCAGGCTTAGGGACATCATTTAGGGGTTGATTATAATTGGTATACAGTTGAGGGTTGGGGGAGGAATTTTATAAGCTCAGGAATTTTTTTGGAAAAAAAAAGAGGGAAAATTGGATGATGGGATAATAGATTTGTATTTGTGAGTTGTTGTTTATAGATAATTATATTTGCATAGATTCTTGTATATGGATATAAAGTTAAATTATATTGAATATTGTATGCACGCATGCTTCTACCACTGATTAAGATACTTATATATTGTTTATGTATTGATATATATATATTTACCATACTGCAGTGTACATTTCTACCTCTGATCAAGACACTTGTACAATGTTTACATTTAGAGATCACTGTCCTCATTTACTGCACAGCTGTTTATTGTCTTAGTCTTTAAGTTAGATAGGTATTAAGAATTATAGATCTATAGTCATCTATGTTTGTCATATTTGTAGTTAGACTAATCGAGTTTTTTAGATACATAAAGATTATATTCTGTATAAATAGATAATCTTCAACCTCTTCAAAGAGCTGTAGAAAATGGCATTTAATCTAACTTAGAGTTCTGTGATAGCGAGACACAATCGCTCCTGGCAACACCAATCTATTCCAGAGAGATTGTTGAGCATCAAAGACACTCCACTTGGAGCTTGTCTTCTTCTTGGCAAAACTGGCCTCTGAGCAAGGAACTGCCCATACCTCAACTACTGACAAAATACATAGTATCTGGAAATGGATAAGCAGAACTGTCAAATCTTGCCAAGACAGGGTATGACGATTTTGAAAAATTTTTTGTCTTTAAAAATACTCTGTTAGTTATTCTAGGCCTTAGCCAAAGTTGGTTGTCTCAATGCTACAAACGTGACTTTGGATGATTGCCCAGGTAGCCAATTGTCTCTGTGATTTGTTACATGTTTTGGAAGTTGTTTGATTGCACTTCCTAATTACTCAGGTAACATTATTTCCCTTCTCGGATCATCGATGGGGATGAAGACTAGATAAACGTAGTTACTTTCCTCTCATGACTTGGCCAAGTTATTTATTATATAAGACTTAAGCTACTTAGAATAGGATATTTGTTCCTATTGTACAATAATTTTGTAGTGGGTTTAGAACTCTCTTAAACAAAATGGGGAGGTGTTGCGGGAGCTCCTTTCGCTCCTTCAGCCAATAGCCTTTAAGATACCAGCCCACTTGGGTGTGGTCTCTCTGGCTTAAAAAAGCAGCAGTAGCTGGGCGCTGGCTACCAGATGCTTTTCCTGGTCGTGCAGGGGGCTGTTGTCTAGGATGGTGATCTGTAAGTTTTTTCCCTTTAAATAAATAACCCTTTTATTAATCATAATTCCAAACTGGTGTGGGATTGTTTTGTGACTTACTCCTTTAGGTGTGTTGCCTACCGCTCATAATATTAGCAATTAAAAAAAAAGCCCAGTCCCTGTGACAATGTATGTATTCCCTTTTTTCTTTGTGCCATTAAAACTGGATATCATATAATAAATATTACAATAAAATGATACATATGCATATGCTTTGGTATAAATTCTTGCTCACACAGAAACTTTTTTAGGGGGTATCAGATTTTAATAACACAGGAATCACAGGATCACTGCTCACCTGGCATTTCTCATTCAACAGAACCTAATGAGATCTCCTCAAGCTACCTAGAATAACTCAAACTCAAGAGCTTGGAGCTGCATAATATTCTATGGTAGATACACTTAATAATGCATCCAGAGGTCTACCCTTATGATAAATTTCCATTTACAGTCCAGGGCTTTCATTACCACTCACAAATATAGCAATAAATGTTCTTATGAAGATGATGTTTTCAACAGTGGAGTTGCTTTTTTTGTTTTGTTTTGCTTTTGTTTTTGGTTTTCTTGGTTTGGTTTGGTTTGGCCTTTTAAACAGGGATTAATTGTGTTTAAGAGGGTTTCATCATCATAATCTGATGGCATCCCAAAGGTTTCCACCCCAGTACCCTTACCATGGGGATAATGGCTTCAGAATATGTATCACATCATAGTCAGGGAAAAGCAACAATAACAACAATAAAAAGTGAAGGGACTTCGATTATACAATCCCCCTCAAGGAGACACCCCTCAGTGACTTAAAGATAGCCACAAGATAGTGCTTCTTAAAGATTTCATGCATGAATTTTCAGTAACTCTCCAGATAAAATCTATAATCAGGACCCACTGTTGTGGCATAATTTAACTTGAATAATCTTCTTAAAGACTCTATATGTAGAGACTGTGGGGTTAAGCCTTCATTTAATACTTAGAGAGTAAAAGCACAAATCTTATATCAGCTTTTGCTTCTTGTTCAAAACGATGCTTGTTTTAGTATCAATTTAATTCACAGCTAGCATGCTAACACCTTAAAGAAAGACAGTCAGCCAATTTGAGCTCTGCATCTCAACATTCAGTATAAATAATATTCTTTGCAAGTAACTATAAATACTAATGGCTATCATTCCTAAAGCATAGGGCATTCACAGCTTCAGGCACTCTGTACATCATAAGCAACACCTACTCTACAGTGAGCTTTTATGGCATGGAGTAAAACCTCCAAATTGAAATTTCTATTTTGACAGGTTCCATGGAATGAATACTTCTAAAATAATTATTCTTCCTTCCTGCAAATAACTTTTTAACATTTTCATTTTTTGTCAGTCTAATGGTGGAAAGTGACACTGCCCCTCTCAAGTTTATTTTATCTGTCTTTTGGGACGGGGCCATTGGATTTGTTCTTCTGATGGCTAACTTCCCGTTTCTTTTCAACACGATACATGGAAAGTTGTGGTACTAGTTCCTGGTTGAAAAGATCATAGGCTCTAGACTCAGTCTGTTTATAACTATCACAAAACAGCTGTAACCTTGAACAAATGACTGCAGCATCTCTCTATAAAGTGGGGATTATACCTGTACCTCTACCTGATAAGGCAGCTTTGAGGATTAAGTAAATTAATGTGTATTAAGCACTTTGGAATACTTGATATATATGTGAACAATAGCTATACATTTAATATTAATGAACTAAACAGTCTTTATTCATGCTATTTGTTTTTCATGTACTCATAATTTGAGGTAACAGATAAAGATTCATTGTCAGGAGGAAGAATTCACAACAAGTACCATGTAACCATTATTATTATTGCTAAAAGAAGGTTTGGGAGTCTTCCCTTTTATCATTACTGAAAATACTGCTAATGAAAAAAGTTCTTTGAGAGAGTCTCACTTTGTATATGAGACGAGTCTAGAACTCAGAATCCTCTTGCCTCATCCTCCCAAGCTCTGTGATTACAGGCAATTGTGCTCACTCATACAAATCTTTGTCTGTTTACTATACCAAATTCTGTGTACCTTGCATGAAGAATGCTCAACCTTGTGCCAAGTCATTTGCCTCTCTTACCTTTCCCCTTTTTCATTTCTTTTTAGTTGGTATCTAGGGAAAGTAAATGAGAATGAAAAAAAGAAAAATTTAAAGAACAGGTCTAGAATGCACTAATCCCAGGACTTAACTTATGGTCTGGTAATAAACTGAGCTAAAATTTCAGTGACTTCTAATACCAAATGCTTCTTTCTCATGGATGTTTTGTATCCATCCTTGATCAGACAGGATTTTCCTGTCGCTTCTTCGAGGAACCAGGATGCTGAGCAGCCTGTATCTAAAATATTGTCCATCTCATGGCAGTGGGGTAGACAGACAACTACCCACGACAATCAATTCTCCAGAAAGGTGTAACGATCGTAAATGTGTGTGAATCTAACAAAACATAAAGGAATAGAAACACAGATGGATGGAACAGATTCGACTTCTGAAATGGAATCATGGGAATATGGCAAACTGAGTTCTGACAGAGATCTAAAGATAGTCCACAGGAGAAAAAAGCCTTTTTAAATAACAGTGTTAGATACACAAAGGCAAAAAAACAGACCTCAATCTAAATTTCACACTTGCAGACCAGTTTGCCTTCTCAACCATACTGAATATTCTGACCATGCACACAGGCTAGCTTTACTGATACACTATTATACATTAACACCACACTATAAGCTTCCTAAAGATAAAGTTTGCTACTCTAGGGAACCCTGGCCTAGTTAGATGCTGAATGAATGTAGAATAAACATGCTGACTTTACTGACTTATAGAATGAAATATTTTTCAGCCATTTAAAAGTACAGATACGATCTCTCTCTATAGACACCTGTAACATGCCCAGTGGACACAAGAATTTACTATTTACTAGAGCTTGTTTCATTAGTATGCATGCTTGTCTGCTGAGTCTCATGAAACCCTGAAGAAGTCCATTAGACACGCATAGCATGAACTTTGGGAATGCTTCAAGTGGGAAATTTTGGTTTTGCTTTAAAAGTAGAATTGTAGGTAAGGAAAGGGGACCTGCTTCAAATGTAAGATACTGCTTATTGCTTAACTCAGAGTTGAGATAGGTAAACTAGGGGCTGAGGTTAAGGGGACAGGAAATTTCACTGGATGGGGGGGTACAATGTGGGAGGGTAACCTGAGAAGCCATGGTACACGACTACCTAGATTGGTACAAATTCTCTTAAAACATATATTTAACACTATGATTTTGCTCTGGTAAAATGAAAACAAAGGACTAAAGTCTTCATCCAAGCTAAGAAACCATGTTTACACAGTCTTCTCGGCTAGTGGCAATGCCAGAGTGATTCTCCAAGGTGGAGGATGGGACAGACGTTAACAACTAAAGAGAACGGAGATGCTGAGATAGTAACATTCTTCAGAGGAAATGTGTAAGTGAGGGGAGGACTGGAAAGGTCTGTAATGTGGATGCTGAGCTAACACTAGTACTGCAGGACACTTAACAGACTTGGACAACAGACCAAACCAAACTAGATGGAATTCAACAAGGATTTATTTATTGGGCTCCTGTGTTGAAAAATCTTGTTGAACTAATTTTATTGGCCATCGCTTCCACATTTCAAATGACTCAGCTCCATTTACACATATACTCCCAACCCTCAAGATACCAACGAATCTTTACACAGAGTGTCTTCTCTCTTCCAAATTGCTCCCTACTCCAATAGCTACCCTGTGACCCAGAGATGTCGCCTGCTCTCATACTTGCATACAAGAAAACTTATCTGTTAAGAACTTAGCTTTTGCCGGGCGATGGTGGCGCACGCCTTTAATCCCAGCACTCGGGAGGCAGAGGCAGGCGGATCTCTGTGAGTTCGAGGCCAGCCTGGTCTACAGAGCTAGTTCCAGGACAGGCTCCAAAGCCACAGAGAAACCCTGTCTCGAAAAACCAAAAAAAAAAAAAAAAAAAAAAAAAAAGAACTTAGCTTTTAAACAGCAACCGCCTAATTGTGTGAGTAGCCAATACCACAAAGCCAATGTATTAACAGAAGTAGAAGGGCAGGGTGTGTGGCCCAGTGGTAGAACACCTCTTTAGCATACATAATGGCCTGAGTTAGATCTCTTATAGCTCCCATTCCCCTCTCCAAACAAAGGAGCTTCCAGAACTAGGAGAAATAGAGTCAGACTGACAAGCTGCATTCCCAATTGTGATAGCCTTGTCAACTTGCCATAATCTAGAGTTACTTGGGTAGAGTCTCAATGAGGGACTGTCTACACTGGGTTAGTCTATGGTTACGTATGGTCTCCTATGGTTACCTTTGTGGGGACTGACTTAACTGATGTAAGAAGATCCAGCCTACTATGGGTGGCAACATTCCCTAGGCAGGAAATCCTGAGCTATTTGAGTGGAGAAACTGAGCAAGCACAAAGGAGCATTTATGCATCCATTTTTCTCTGCTGTTCAGCATGGATATGATGTGACTAACCATTTAAAGTTCTTGCTACTTTGACTTTCTTGCAATGATGGACTGTAACCTAGATTTGTGAGCTAAAAGAAATGGTTTCTCCCTCAGTTGCTTCTTGTCAGAATATTTTATCACAGAAACAAAAATGAAGCAAGAATATTAGCTGTAGGATCACTGTGAGAAGGTAGAAACTTTAGGAGGTAGGACTTAAGAAGTTAGGTCACTGGAGCATGACCTTGAAGGAGATATTAGGAAATGGGTACCTGTTGTGAGGTATTTGTACACCGCATTGCTATGATTGGTGGAATAAAGAGCAGAATGGTCAATAGCTAGGCAGGAGAGGATAGGTGGGATTTCCAGGGAGAGGAGGAGGAATCTAGGTGCATGGATTACACCAGGAAGACAATGAAGAGGTCAAACATACGGTACAGAACAGAGGTAACCAAGCCATGTGGAAGGATGCAGATTAATAAAAGCAGGTTAATTTAGGTTGTAAGAGCTAGTGGGACAAACCTTAGCTAATAGCCAAGCATTCATAATTAATAAAACGCTTCCATGACACTATTTGCAGGCTGGTGGTCCCAACGAGAAAGTACTGCTACAGGCACCTCCCCCTTCCCACTTTTCTTGATTCCTAGCTGCCAAGAGTAAATAACCACTGCTCCCGCATGATGCTCCCGCATGATGCTCCCACATGATGCTCCCGCATGATGTACCGTGCTGTCTGTCATAGACCCACAGCAATGGAGCTGTGACTATGAGCTGAAATTTCTCAAACCACGAGTCAAAATAATCCTTTTTAAAAAGTTGAATTCTCTCCCATAGTTTGTCATAGTGACAGAGATAGCTAATATAGGCCAGATAAGAGAATAAAGTCCACTTAAAGTAAAGCAAAGAAATGTAATGTGAAATTTTATTCCTTAAGCTCCTGAATCCAGCTATTCCTGAATCTAGAACAACTTCCTAGGATTTTTAATTATATGAGCAATACATTCTCATTTGTGTTTTAAGGCTTTCTGAGGTGAATTTCTGTCATTTACAACAAGGAATTCTGAGAATCACAACAATAAATATCTACATACTGAACTAGACACTGTAAGACATTTATTTGGTGATATATTTAGACAAGATGAGATCAGTAAGAGGAGGTCAATACAATTGCCTCAATGTCAATGCAAGACCGAGCCAACAGTAAGGCAGAATACATATATGCCTGATAGTAACACCATGTTGGTGTTACTAACATTTAACAGTCTGCAATCCAAGTTCCACTGCGTGGGGTCACACAGAGGAGTGTCAACATCTACACACCTGAAATGGTACAGAGAACACACACTCTCTTTCTTCTACCTACGCTATAATAGAACCACAAAAGTTCTTTAGTAGTTGATGTCCCTGCTTCTACTACTAGTTCCTTATGCTCCGACCTCCACAAAGGGTAGTCACAGAAAGACGTAGAAGCTTGACTTTGCTACTCTGCTCAAAATCCTCCAGTGTCTACAGAGTTGAAATCACTTATTTTGCTACTCCAAGCCCATGTGTTAGCTCTTTTAATTACCTGACACTCACTCTTTTTTTTTTGAAAACATGACTTTATTTTTAACATTGTTTCCAGTGTCATCTTGAACTACAAATCTCAACAAAATATTTTTATTTTATTTCACTGTTATTAATATTTTGGAATGATAACCATTGCTTCCCAGCCCAGGATATCTTCTAATGTGATGTTATTTCTGACACTCGCTCTTTAGCCCCTGAAAAATCCACTGGGTATTCCTTGCAGTTTTGGGCCTGTTCATGCTCTCTTTTCTGTGAAGTCTTCCTTGAGTGCAAAGTTACCAATTTCGTTTTCTCACAGACGTTGGAGACTTCAATACAATCTACCTTTGGTGTTTTTCCCTTTAGATTACAAACCTCTCTCTGTCTCTCTCTGTCTCTCTCTCTGTCTCTCTCTCTCTCTCCCTCCCTCCCTCCCCCTCTCTCTCTCTCACACACACACAAAACAACCAATAAAAATTATTTTTATGAGTGTTTTGCCTGTGTGTTTGTCTGTGCACCAAATGTGTGTACCTGGTACCTAAAGAGGCCAAAAGAGGGTGTCAGCTACCCTGAAGTTACAGAAGGTGCTGGGAATTGAATTTGGGTCCTCCAGAAGAACAACCAGTGATCTGATTTGCTGAACCATTTCTCCTGCCCCAAGATCTTGCTCACATTTTCAGTAAACTCCACCTGAAATTCACCAATCAGATTTTATAAAAGCTATCTTTTAAACTGACGTTCAAGGAAAAAGAGAATGTGAGCTGTTACATGTACCTGCCTCTTGCTTTACCTAATAGACCAAAGGTATGCAATCTTCATTTTTTCTTTCTGTGCTTATTAGCTCCTCTCCATCTAGTTTTACAAACATATGAATCAGGAGCTACAATCAGCTGCTTCAGGCAATTGCTTCACCCCAGATCACTCATCTTAGATATTTCCAAACTTTCAGGAACTGTGCGAGTCACTTAACGTCCGTCAAACGACTTTAACTACTCTCATAGGAGATTTTAATTTTTTGCTACTCTCTCATCAATCCCTGTAGTAAGAAGAGGGGAGATTACTAAGATAACAATATTCAGTTTGGTACTATGTTAGCTCATGGAAGAGTTCAAACTCAAGGGAGTTATCAGCCCCTCACTGGCCGATACCCGAAGCCTCAGGTATCCACAGACTACTGGATATAAGGTCAGGAAACTTTCATGAGAACAGGAACAATGTAGAAGCCATTACTTGATCCTTGCCATTGCAATCCAGACTTTTACACCTAGAGGCACTGTATACCACTCTATTATCTTTTTTTTCTTCCCAAACAGGGTGTTAATAAGATCCTCAGACTGGCCTAGAACTCATGATTATCCTCCTCTACCTCCATAGCACCTTTGGGCTCTTGATTTGAGGTCTCCAAAGGATCTTTCAGGCGTTCACAATGGATTCTGATGGGAACTAGAGAGACTCAAAGAGTCATGAGACTCCTGAAAATTTTGTGTGAGTTTTCTCAAGAGAGGACAAGATATTGGGCCTTCATAAAATACTTAAACAGGTCTACATCCGCGTCTTGTCTTTTATGAACATTAATTGTAATCCCTTTATCTTTTGTGAGACAGATGTCACAGTACTATTAACTAACAGTCTCATCTAAGTTAGGCATCATGGTGTGAACCTACAGAACTCCAGTTGCTCGAGAGGGTAAGACAGAAGGATCACTTGAGCCTAGAAGTTTCAGACCAGCCTAGGCAACACAGTGATAACTTGAGTCTTAGAATTCTTTAAATTATTTAAAATATAAGCACAAATGACAAGTACAACATGGGAGAACTAAACTTGGTGAAATATTTAAAAAAACAGCCAACTCAAGTTTCACATTTTACCACACTAAAGGGGCACAATTTCCCTTTGTTACCCACAGCAATCTGGGACAGCTAAAGCATTCCTCTCCACACTCCAGCTCCGTGCACAGAGAAGACAGAGTACTTATGTTGGCTGTCAGCGCCCAAGAAGGACGACCTCGATTGTATCTGCTGTGGTTCTTTCATTGTGAGCTGAGAGATCCGATGAGATGTTATTTTGGATCCCTACGAGCGTTCAAACAATTTTAGCTCTCTTCCCTACACAGGCTATTGCAGCTGTCTATTTGTGAGTGGAGGAGTCAAGGATGTTTCTGGTTTGAAATGACTTGAATGTTTACATCTGACACTAAATTAAGGCTGCTCTGAAAAAGGCACAGCAAAAGCCCTCCTCTTTGTTGCTACCTCAAAAGCTACAGTAGGAAATGGCAGAACATACGGCCCGAGATTGCACCAAGAAGGAAAAAGCTTTCCATGGAGTACCTCCTTTCTTGAAACAATATAACAAGACAGCTGCTTCTCATATGGTACTTGCATGACCCTGGGCTAACATAGTTTCTGCCTTTTATTGAACCTAGTATATTTTTAGAAGAAGATTTCATTGTTAATTATGTATATATGTATGTTTCTGTGAGTGCAGGTGCCTGTGCAGTCATGAAGAGGGCATTGGATCTCATGGAGCTTGAATTTCAGGCAGTTGTGAGTCATCTGACATGGGTGCTGGGAACCACACTCAGGTCCTCTACAAAGGTAAGAGGTGCTCTTAACTGCTGATCCATCTCCCCAAGCCACTCCTTAAATGTGTGTTTATGTGTGTATGTGTACATGTACATCTGTGTTCATGCATGGGGAGACTAGAGGTCAACATCAGATGCTGTTCCTTAAGAAATCATCCACCTATTTTTTTCAGACAGGGATGGCTCACTTATTAGGTTAGGGCTAGTCAGCAAGCCCTAGGGATACTACTGTCTTTGTCTCCCAAGTGCTAGGATTATAAGTGTGTGTGTGTGTGTGTGTGTGTGTGTGTGTGTATGTGTGTGTGTGTGTGGCCACACCCTGATTTTTATGAGTGCTAAGGATCAAACCCAGGTCCTAATGTTTGCACAGCAAAAACATTACCAAATAAGCTATCTCTCTAGGCCCCTGAACCCAGTGTGGTCCAGAATGATGGTGATGGTCCTTGGAGAAGCTTGCTTTGGTCACAGCAGGGAGAAATTCTGGAAGGAGGCTGAGGATGCAGAAGCTAGTATCAGAGTTAGAGAATGACAAGACTAGTGTCTCAGATAACGATCCAAGGGAGCACGAGAAGTGGGCAGATCTTAGAGATGTTTAGGAGGTGAAATTTACAGTTCTGTAATGAAACGAATGCAGCTATGAGAGGAGCAAGTAGAATTTCAAATAGCTCTTATGCTGTCAAATTGGGAGTCCAAATGGGTGATGGTACCCTGACATATAAGGAAAGGCTTGCTGGAAAGAATGAGAAATCGGTAATGATTCCCTTTCACTTTCTTCACTCTTTTATTGGGTCTCAATATAATCTAGACTGATCTAGAACTGATCATCCCTCAATCAGACTCCTGGGTGCTACGATTGCATGTGTGTGCCACTGTTCCTAGCCTAGTATATGACTTTTTAAAAGTATGTGTGTGTGTGTGTGTGTATGTGTGTGTGTGTGTGTGTAAGAGAGAGAGAGAGAGAGAGAGAGAGAGAGTTAGTTGTGTGTTAGTATGCCTATATCATGCTGTGGAGGCTTGAGGCAGATGCCCAGAGTCATCTTTGATCACTTTACACTTTATTCTTTGGGGTAGGGTCTCTCATTTGAACTCAGATATCACTATTTCGGCTAATCTGGCCAGCCATCCTGCTAGGGATCCCATCTCCATCTTTTGAACATCAGAATTACAAACAGGCTGGGTGGTGGCATGCACCATTAATCCCAGCTGCCTTTAAATCTGGCACTGGGGAAGGAGACACAGAGGCAGGTGGGTCTCTGAGTTCAAGGCCAACCTGGTCTACAGAGTAACTTCCAGGGCAGTCAGGGCTACACAAAGAAACTCTGTCTTGAAAAAACAAACAAACAAAAATTACAAATGGCTGCCATGCCCACTCAAAATTTACATCTGTTCTGGGGATTTGAAGTCTGATTCTCACACTTGTGCAACAAGCACCTTAACCACTGCTCATGGTATGACCCTTGATAGAGATGCAAAGTATACAAGTCAGTGGAGCCTGTTGTTAAGTACTGACTAGGACGCCACTGGGAGGGAACAGGGGACAGTAGCATAAGGGGTAGCCAGTGTCCTAGTAGGCTGCAGGAAGAACACAGCTTAAGTAGAATGATGGTTGGGGAAGGATGTGAACAGATAGCAATGGAGTTTCATGTCAATGGAAGATCTCTCACTGCTCTGAGCAAGAGGCCAAGATGGGGAGCAGAAAACTAAACAGGAGGAAGATTGGAGATGTTTCAGTCATTTCATTCACTAGAAAATGCTTTCCACTGAAGGTAGAATAAGAAAATAGAAGGAATCAAAGGTTATTTCCAGACAATTCTTAGATTATGCCTATTAATTTAGCCTTAAAGGAACTAATAATATTCTCTTGTGGTTTTCTCTGAATAAAAGCCAAAAGTTCTTTGCATGCAGGCTGGCCTTGAACTCACTAAGTAGCTGAGGGTGACCTTGGGCATTTGATACTCCTACTTCTACCTCCCAAGTGCTGAGATTTACAGGTATGTACCAACATACCACCATACCCAATTTATACAGTGTTGGGGAGTGAACCCAGGGCTTTATGTATGCTAGGTAAGAGCTCTACCAACTGAGCCATATCTCTAGCCTCCTACTGCTCTCTATCTTTATCACTTATATTCTTCTGTATATCTTTTCTCAATCTTGTTTTTTTGTTTTGTTTTTGGCTTTTTTTGTTTTTCGAGACAGGGTTTCTCTGTAGCTTTGGAGCCTGTCCTGGAACTAGCTCTTGTAGACCAGGCTGACCTTGAACTCACAAAGATCCTCCTGCCTCTGCCTACCAAGTGCTGGGATTAAAAGCGTGCACCATTACCACCCAGCTCAATCTTGAGTTTATTAAGTTTTGCTTGCCTTCCTATCATACATATTTAAGGAGTCAAACTTTTCTAATGTTTATTTATGGCTCAAGCTTCATTTTAATTGAATCCCATACATTATTATACAGAGCGTTTTTACTGTGATTCAGTGCTATTTCATCACTTCCATTATAATTTCTTTTTCAGTCAAGTATGGTGCGGTGCATGCCAGTAATCCCAGACTTGGAAAGTAGAGACAGGAGGATCAGGAGCTCAAGTCATTTTCAATCCAGCTAAGTTTCCAATTTGTGAAAAGGAACTAAAGGAAAGCTACGTGTGGTAGGGCACACCTTTAATCCTAGCCCTGGGAAGGCAGAAGCTGGGGGATCTCTGAATTTGAGGCCAGCCTCGTCTACAGAGCGAGTTTCAGGACAGCCAAGCTTAGGCAGTGACGGACAGAAAGCTGGTGAAGATATAATTGAATGAGTGGACCATGTTCCAGTCCCAGCAAGCAGCAGAACTTGAAAACTTCAGCCACGGCTTTAGAGTTAAGGATAGAAGAAAGAAGTCATGGAATAAAGCCACCGAGGCCAGGCATGTATCAGGGGTGTCCCTAAATGGAGGCCTAGGAGAGAGGCCATCGTGTAAAGTTGTAGCCTGGATGGCCTTGGAGAACCTAAGATGTTAGAGATGCCAGAGTAGTGGGATACCTGCCTCAAAGAGCTACTAACAGAGTGGAACCAGCCCAAGAGAAAGAACTATGCTGCCATCAACCAAGCTGAACACAGTTGGAAATCTGAAGAGCATTTTGACGTTAGAAATGGAGCTTCAGTGTTTGGAGTTTGAACTTTGGAGTTTTGGGTTTTTGATCTTACTTTTTTTGTCCAGTGTTTTTTCACTATGCTCCCTTCAGTGCATTTTGGAATGGTAATGTATATCCTCTGACCTTATATGTTGGAAGTATGTGATCTGCTTTTTTGATTTTAATTTTTTATGAGGGGATTACAGTTAAGAGATTGTCATGCATCTTAGAAGAGACTTTGAAACAAGTTTGAGATTTTTATAGTCTATGGGAACTTTTAAAATAGAACTTAATACATTTTTTTGTACTATGAAATGGCTATAAACCTTTGGAGGCCAGGGAGTAGAATGTGAGAGTTTGGAAGAAAATGGTCCCCAAAGGGAATGGCACTATTAGGAGGTGTGGCCTTGTTGGAAGAAATATGTCACTGTGGGAACAGGCTTTGAGGTCTCTTTTGCTCAAGCTTCCCTTCATTTAACAGTCTACTTCCTGTTGCCTGCAAAATGTAGGACTCTCAGCTCCAGCACCAGGTCTACCTCCATGCTGCCATGCTTCCCACCATGATGATAATGAACTGAACCTCGGAAACTGTGAGCCAGCTACTGTAAATAAATGTTTTCTTTATAAGAGTTGTCACAGTTGTGGTATATCTTCAAAACAATAAAAACTCTAAGACAGACCTGAAGCTCTCTGACCAGGCTAGGCTAGCTAGCTAGTTTATACCTTCCCAGTGCTGGGATTAGAAGTATGTTTTGCTACATCTGGCTTTTACATGGGTGCTAGTGACTGAACTGGGGCCCTCATGATTGCACAGCAAACACTTTGACCAACTGAGCTATGCTTTTGCCTCTCCATTTTTATTACGTTAATGGTGATTCTTAATCTCTTGACTTAAAAGACATTACAATTCTTTTCCTCTCACTTGTAAGGTAATAAAGGACTTAGAACACTTTAACCGCAGTCTTTTCTCAGTCTTCTGTCACACTGCTTTCTAGACTTAATTATATTATTTTTAACTCTTCTACAATTAGTCTTTACTACTGTTATTTATTCCATATACCATGATCTACTTATGTTGTTTTTTTTCATTTTAAATTCTATTTTCACTAATCACAATATAGTTCCTGCCCTAGTCTCTTTTCTGAGTCATGATACCCAATAACTTCTAACTATAGTGAACATTGATTTGATTATTATTTTCTGGTACATAATCTCTTATCACTACTTCATACTTCACACATATTAATGAGCCTTCAAACAGAGTCATTACTGAAAAAATATTAAAAATGAACATTTTATATGGGCTAAAATAAATCTAGAAATTTCTTTCTAAAAGTCAATAGATTTCTGAAGAGACTCCTCAGAATGTACATTCATAAAACGAAACTTGCTTCTATCCCTATTATTCTTAGGTTTGGTCTTTTTATTGTGTCCCAGATTTCCTGAATGTTTTGTGATGAGAATTTGTTGGTTTTGCTGTTTTCTTTGATCAGTGCGTTTATTTTCTCTATGGTGAAGGAGAAGAAGTACAGCTCAATGGTCCAGAAAATATACTTAATAAAATTATAGAAGAAAACTTTCCCAACCTTAAGAAAGATATTCCTTTGAAGGTCCAAGAAGCATACAGAACACCGAATGGACTGGATCAAAAAAAAACATCTCCTCGTCATATAATAATCAGAACACAAAACATACAGAATAAAGAAAGAATATTAAGAGCTACAAAGGAAAAAGGTCAAGTTACCTATAAAGGTAAACCTATCAGACTTACACCTGACTTCTCTATGGAAACCATGAAAGCCAGAAGGTCGTGGATAGATGTACTGCAGAAACTAAGAGACCATGGATGCAAGCCCAGACTACTATACCCAGCCAAGCTTTCGTTCACTATAAATGGAGAAAACAAAATTTTCCAGGATAAAAACAAATTTAAACAATATGTAGCCACAAATCCAGCCTTACAGAAAGTAACTGAAGGAAAATCACAAACCAAGGAGTCCAACAATGACCACAATAACTCAGACATCTAATGACCCTTCACCAGCACAACTTGAAGAAGGGAAACACACAAACCCTACTACGAAAAGAAAGAAAGAAAGAAAGAAAGAAAGAAAGAAAGAAAGAAAGAAAGAAAGAAAGAAAGAAAGGAAAAATGACCGGAGTTAACAACCACTGGTCATTAATATCACTTAATATCAATGGACTCAACTCACCTATAAAGAGGCACAGGCTAAGAGATTGGATACGAAAACAGGATCCAACATTCTGCTGTTTACAAGAAACACACCTCAATTACAAAGACAGACATCTACTCAGAGTAAAGGGCTGGGAAAAGGTTTATCAAGCAAACGGACCTAAGAAACAAGCAGGTGTGGCCATACTAATTTCTAAGAAAGTTGACTTCAAACTAAAATCAATCAGAAGAGATGGAGAGGGACATTTTTTACTCATAACAGGAACAATTCATCAGGATGAAGTCTCAATCCTGAATATCTATGCCCCTAATATAAAAGCACCCACTTATGTAAAAGAAACATTACTAAAACTCAAGGCAGTCATCAAACCACACACACTAATAGTAGGAGATTTCAACACTCCTCTCTCACCAATGGACAGGTCAATCAGACAGAAACCTAACAGAGAAATAAGAGAATTAATGGAGGTAATGAATCAAATGGACTTAACAGACATCTATAGAACATTCCACTCAAATAGGAAAGAATATACCTTCTTCTCTGCAGTGCATGGAACCTTCTCGAAAATAGACCACATACTCGGTAACAAAGCAAACTTACACAGTTACAAAAAAATATCAGTAACCACCTGTGTCTTATCAGATCACCATGGATTAAAGTTAGAATTCAACAACAATGCTATCTCCAGAAAGCCTATGAACTCATGGAAACTGGACAGTCAACTACTGAACCACACCTGGATCAAGGAAGAAATAAAGAAAAAAATTAAAGTCTTTCTTGAATTCAATGAAAACGAAGACTCAACATACTCAAACCTATGGGACACTATGAAAGCAGTGCTAAGAGGAAAGTTCATAGCATTAAGTGCCCACTTAAAGAAAACGGAGAAAGTACACATTGGAGAATTAATAGACCACCTGAAAGCTCTAGAAAAAAAAGAAGCAGACTCACCTAGGAGAAGTACAAGACTGGAAATAATCAAACTGAGGGCTGAAATCAACAAAATAGAAACACAGAAAACAATCCAAAGAATCAATGAAACAAAAAGCTGGTTCTTGGAGAAAATCAATAAGATTGATAAACCCCTATCCAAACTAATCAAACAGCGGAGAGAGAATACGCAAATTAACAAGATCAGAAACGAAAAGGGAGACATAACCACAGACACAGAGGAAATTCAGAGAATCATTAGATCTTACTACAAAAACCTGTATGCCACAAAATTGGAAAATGTAAAAGAAATGGATACTTTTTTAGATAAGTACCATATACCAAAGTTAAACCAGGACCAGGTGAACAATCTAAATAGACCTGTTAGTCGCGAAGAATTAGAAGTTGTTATAAAAAACCTCCCTACCAAAAAAAGCCCAGGTCCAGACGGCTTCAATGCAGAATTCTACCAGAACTTCCAAGAAGACCTAATACCTATACTCCTTAATGTATTTCACAATATAGAAACAGAGAAGTCATTGCCAAATTCCTTTTATGAAGCTGCAGTTACTCTGATACTAAAACCACACAAAGATACAACCAAGAAAGAGAACTACAGGCCAATCTCACTCATGAACATCGACGCAAAGATACTCACTAAAATACTGGCAAACCGAATCCAAGAACACATTAGAAAAATTATCCATTATCATCAAGTAGGCTTCATCCCAGAGATGCAGGGCTGGTTCAACATACGAAAATCTATCAATGTAATCCATCATATAAATAAACTGAAAGAAAAAAAACCATATGATCATTTCATTAGATGCTGAAAAAGCATTTGACAAAATTCAACATCCCTTTATGATAAAGGTCTTAGAGAGATTAGGGATATAAGGGTCATTCCTAAGTATAATAAAAGCTATTTATAGCAAGCCGACAGCTAACATCAAATTAAATGGAGAGAAACTCAAAGCTATTCCACTAAAATCAGGAACACGACAAGGCTGTCCACTCTCTCCATACCTCTTTAATATAGTGCTTGAAATTCTAGCGATAGCAATAAGACAACATAAGGGGATCAAAGGGATTCAAATTGGAAAGGAAGAAGTTAAACTTTCATTATTTGCAGACGATATGATAGTGTACATAAGCGACCCCAAAAACTCCAGCAAAGAACTCCTACAGCTGATAAACACCTTTAGTAGCGTGGCAGGATACAAGATCAATTCCAAAAAATCAGTTGCCCTCCTATACACAAAGGATAAGGAAGCAGAGAGGGAAATCAGAGAAGCATCACCCTTCACGATAGCCACAAATAGCATAAAATATCTTGGGGTAACCCTAACCAAGGAAGTGAAGGTCTATTGGACAAGAACTTTAAGTCTTTGAAGAAAGAAATTGAGGAGGATACCAGAAAATGGAAGGATCTCCCTTGCTCTTGGATTGGGAGGATCAACATAGTAAAAATGGCAATTCTACCAAGGGCAATTTATAGATTCAATGCAATCCCCACTAAAATCCCATCAAAATTCTTCACAGATCTTGAGAGGACATTAATCAACTTTATATGGAAAAACAAAAAACCCAGGATAGCCAAAACCATCTTATATAATAAAGGATCGTCTGGAGGCATTACCATCCCTGACTTCAAACTCTATTACAGAGCTTCAGTATTGAAAACAGCTTGGTATTGGCATAAAAACAGAGAAGTCGATCAATGGAACCGAGTAGAAGACCCTGATTTTAACCCACAAACATATGAACACCTGATTTTTGATAAAGGAGCTAAAAGTATTCAATGGAAAAAAGAGAGCATCTTCAACAAATGGTGCTGGCAGAACTGGTTGTCAACGTGTAGAAGAATGAAAATAGATCCATATCTATCGCCATGCACAAAACTCAAGTCCAAATGGATTAAAGACCTCAATATCAGTCTGAACACACTGATAGAAGAAAAAGTGGGAAGTACTCTACAACATATGGGTACAGGAAATCACTTCCTACGTTTATCCCCAGCAGCACAGACATCAAGGACAACATTGAATAAATGGGACCTCCTGAAAATGAGTAGCTTCTGTAAAGCAAAGGACACTGTCACTAAGACAAAAAGGCAACCCACTGACTGGGAGAAGATCTTCACCAACCCTGCAACAGACAAAGGTCTGATCTCCAAAATATATAAAGAACTCAAGAAACTAGACTTTAAAATGCTAATTAACCCAATTAAAAAATGGGGCACTGAACTGAACAGACAATTCTCAACAAAAGAAATTCAAATGGCCAAAAGACACTTAAGGTCACGCTCAACCTCCTTAGCGATAAGGGAAATGCAAATTAAAACAACTTTGAGATACCATCTTACACCTGTCAGAATGGCTAAAATCAAAAACACCAATGATAGCCTTTGCTGGAGAGGTTGTGGAGGAAGGGGCACACTGATCCATTGCTGCTGGGAATGCAAACTAGTGCAACCACTTTGGAAATCAGTGTGGCGATTTCTCAGGAAATTTGGGATCAACCTACCCCAAGATCCAGTAATACCACTATTGGGAATATACCCAAGAGATGCCCTATCATATGACAAAAGTATCTGTTCAACTATGTTCATAGCAGCATTGTTTGTAATAGCCAGAACCTGGAAACAACCTAGATGCCCTTCAATGGAGGAATGGATGAAGAAAGTGTGGAATATATACATATTAGAGTACTACTCAGCAGTAAAAAACAATGACTTCTCGAATTTTGCATGCAAATGGATGGAAATAGAAAATACTATCCTGAGTGTGGTATCCCAGACCCAAAGAGAGGAACTTGGGATGTACTCACTCATAATTGGTTTCTAGCCATAAATAAAGAACATTGAGCATATAATTTGTGATCCTAGAGAAGCTAAATAAGAAAGTGAACCCAAAGAAAATCGTATAGTCATCCGCCTGGAGAGGGGAAGTAGACAAGATTGCAGGGCAAAAACTGGGAACTAGCGGGTGAGGTGGCTTGGGGCTAAGGGGAAATGGGATGAGAAACGTGAGAAGGGGAGGATGGGAGGAGCTTGAGGGATTGGGATGTTTAGGATATAGGAGGATGGATACGGGAGCAGCGAAGTATATATCCTAACTAAGGGAGCCATCTTAGGGTTGGCAATAGACTTGACTCTAGAGGGGCTTGCAGGTGTCCAGGGAGATGTCCCCAGCTGGTACCTTGGGCAACTGAGGAGAGGGAACCTGAAATGATCCTATCCTATACTGATGAATATCTTACATATCACCTTAGAACCTGCATCTGGCGATGGATCGAGATAGAGACAGAGACTCAATTTGGAGCAACGGTCTGAGCTCTTAAGGTCCAAATGAGGAGCAGAAGGAGGGAGAACATGAGCAAGGAAGTCAGGACAATGAGGGGTGCACCCACCCACTGTGACAGTGGAACTGATTTATTGGGAGCCCACCAAGGCCAGCTGGACTGGGACTGAATAAGCATGGGTAGAAACTGGACTCTCTGAACATGGCGGACAATGAAGGCTGATGAGAAGCCAAGGACAATGGCACTAGGTTTCGATCCTAATACATGAACTGGCTTTGTGGGAGCTTAGCCTGTTTGGATGCTCACCTTCCTGGACCTAGATAGAAGTGGGAGGACCTTGGTCTTCCCGCAGGGCAGGGAATTTGTACTGCTCTTCAGTATCGAGAGGGAGGGGGAATGGAGTGGGGGGAGGAGAAGAGGAGTGGGGATAGGGAAAGGGGAGAGGGGGGAGGGGCAATATTTGGGAAGAGGGGGAGGGAAATGGGGAACGGGGACAGGTGGAAATTTTAATTAAAAAAGAATAAAAATAATTAAAAAAAAATAAAACGAAACTTGCTAAATGACCCTTTTATAGACATAGGTCTTTCCTTTTTGCCTTAAAGATTCAAATAATATATAGTAGCTAAGTAGACTATATCTTTCAAATGACAGATGGAAGTTCTTCTCCTTGACAGATATAGTGGACATGCTAGACGATGTGCATAAACTATTGATTTGAAAGGAAGAATAATGATCAGCTTGACATAGTTATGAAATATTTCTAACCAGTGAAACCAATATTAACTGATCTCACTTCAAAAACGAAATTAAAAACAGAGTTTAGAGCTCATAGGAACTGACTTGAAAAATGTGTCAGAAATATGCACATACCCATAAAAGATGGCACAGTATAGCAGGAACTACAGAAACCTAGCTCATTTTTTTATTATGATAAAAATTACAGAACACAGGCGACCTACCTATTATCACTCAGAAAAGATGACAAGGCCCTAGAACAGTTAGGCCTCTACACTGAATAGCGGTTGTGGCAGGATGGGTGCAGGGGAGTGCTGGACGACGAGGCATGCAATTGTCTACTTTCAGATTCACAGACTGTCCCAGCTGAACTGTCTGGAGTATTCTGGTTATCCAAAGGAAAAGAGAGAAATCATGAGGGCCTTTCACTGACTACCCCCAAAATAAATATAAAATAAAAGATTAGACAACTGGTTTTTAATCATTAAAATGTTGTGGAGGAAAGTCCAACCCTGCAGCTCTAGTGAGAAGACAGCAAAGGGAAGCCTGGCCTGGACCAGTAGCTGTGGCATTAGGGTAGCAGAGAACCCACAGGGAGTTTTTTTTTTTATTATTAAAAGGATTAAAGGATACTGTTAATGTGCGTGAGACATTGCTGAGGAACAGGAAGGAGACACCAAAGTTCCGTACTTAGGATCTGACTGCACCAATAGAACACATAAATATGCCCAAACACCAGAAAACAATTAATTAGTAGCTATATCAAGGCTTCTAGGAAAGGGAGCATCCTGGGCCAGAATGGTCATGCAAGGACTGAGTAACAACATGTGGCCTATATCAAAAGCACCCACTACTTACTGATCTCACACAATGTCCTAGGAAGTACACTAGACATTCATTTTTCTTTCTAATAATCCCCATTCTACAGATGAAGGTGTTAGCTCAGGGAAGATAAACAAAGAGCTGGACATGGGAGAGTACAACTTTAATCCCAGCACTCAGGAAGCAAAGGCAGTAGATCTCTGTCAGTCTGAGGCCAGCCTAGTCTACAAGGTGAGTCCTTGGCCAGGCAAGACTACATAGTGAGACACTGTCCAAAAAAAAAAAAAAAAAAAAAGAGAAAGTATGATCAAAGGTTACACATGTTGCTCAAGGCAGAATTGGGTATTCAAACCCTGGTCTGACATGAAGACCAAGGGTTTCTTTCTTCTTTTGGTTTTTGTTTTTTTAATATAGGGTTTCCCTTGTGTAGCCTTGCCTATCCTGGAACTCTCTCTGTAGCCCAGGCTGACCTCAAACTCACAGAGATCCACCAGCCTCTGCCTCCCAAACGCTGGGATTAAAGGTGTGCACCACTACCACCCAGCTAAAAAAGCTAAGTTTTGTACGTTTTCCTTATAGCTCTTTCTATCATAGCAATGGAGGGAAGGGCTTTCAACTGGGATTTTAAAACATTTTATAGCTGTAATTCTGAGAATGTTAATTTGTAATTACATTCTGAGAGTAAAAGCAAAAAGAAACCTCCTTTTGGTTGTTGTTGTTTTTATGTGCATTAGTGTTTTTACCACAGGTGTCAGAACCCCTGGAAATGGAATTACAGACAGTTGTGACAATTCCAATCCTTGGAATTGAACCCTAGACCTCTGAAGGTGCAGTCAGTGCTCTTAACCACTGAGCCATCTCTCCAGTCCCAGCTTGCTAGGTGGTTTTTATGAAAAAGCAACCTCCATTCGTCTGGTTACTTCTTCAGCACCCAACTAGAATGCCATTTCTTGCAGAACTCCTTCCTAGCCAAATATGGCTTGGCTGGTGGTGGGGGTGGGGGTGGCCGTGTCTTTTTCCAAAGGTCTCCAAAGAAACACTATAGTCCTTTATGTGTAATTCCCAAAGCCAATAAGGTTTGGAAACTCAAGTGCTTCTCCTAAGTTTGCTAAAGTTCTTTGGGTGGCAAAAGATAAGCTGTTCTAAAGTGAAAGTCTTTTGTAGCCTTTACTTATTGTACTTAGTATGAATATTCATATTCTGGTGCCGAAATAAAAATGGACAGAACTAAAGGATACCGTCTGAAGTACTGTGGCTATTATATGGATGTATGCATATGACTTGTTAACATCCAGACATTTCTGGCTTGCAAAGCCACATCTGGCTTCAAAGTGTTTCAAACAAGGGACACTGATCTTATATCTTATTTAATTTCACTGTGCTATAAACACTGTTTTTCTTTTGTAGTGGTAGCGATGCAATCAAAGGCATTGAGAATGTCGGGTAAGCTGCTATAGCACTGAGCCACAGGAGCAGCAGCAGCACTGTTCATTCATTTTATGTAGGCGGGGCACTTTGTAGACGGTCTTAAAGATTGGATATATATAAATGCAACACAATACATATTTCCTGAGCGAGGAGCTAAGGTTGCGCTAAGAAGGAAAAAAAATGGTTAATGGTTTGGAAATGACCATGGGTCTCCAACTGGTAGGTCAAGCCTCAAACCACCAACTGCTACTTCCTTCTTTGACTCTGAAAGCCCTAAAAATAGCCGCTGTTGATTGAAGGCAAGCAATATAGCTGATGTCTTCACTGGAAACAAAAATAGCTCAGTGGGCTTCCACTGGGGACTCACACGTAACTTTCGCCAAGGACAAAGCATAGCAGGCATATTCATACCTGAGATCATATGCTCAGCTTTACAGCTGCACGGCCTTGATGCTGATGCCATGTGCTCCCAAGTTTTCTAAGTTGTAAAGTAGCAACCAGAGAGGCTCATAGGGCCCTCTCATAGGTAGCTGTCTAACAAGGTAACTCATGGGAGAGACAGTGGCAGCTGCTTACATTCAAACAGATGCAAGCCTTAGGGTGTTTTTTTTTTCATTCCTGTCTACTGTCCCTAGAGTAGAGTTCACTGTTCTTACTCAGTGTTCAACCTAACATACCTTTTTCATCCAAAAGAAGTACTCAGGAAGGACATCAAGGGGGCCCGTTCTGATTAAAGAAAAAAAGAAGAAGAAAAAAGAAAAAAAAGGTCCAAGAACTCTGTCAAACAGCCTCAGCAGCTGTTCAAAGACCAGAAGGCCTGACTTGAGAGTAAAGAGAGCAGGAATAGCAATGGGAAGGAGGCTAATAACTGGCTAACAAGGTCGGGATTAAAGTAGGAAACCTCTCAAGTAACTGCAAGCTCTCAGGTCACAGTAGTGCTAAGAGGCCTGGGGGAGTATTGACTCACAACAGAGGGCAGTTTAGGGCGTTCTCTAGGGCTGATGTCTGTTTACCTGGTAACATAAGATGGTTTGCTGCACCAGCCTCGCGTACCCGTCCAGGCGGACCCCAGAATTGCTTCTGCTCCGCATCTCGCCCACGCTCACTGGCCGCGGCGCCGAATCTACCCGGTGGTGTCCACTAAAGCTGCAGCCTCCAAGCCGACCCGATGCCCAAACACGATTTCTGTGAGTTCTCCGAATGGGGCCTGGCGGGAGGAGGTCAGGACTTTTCAAAATGATAGAACCAAAGTATGACTTGCAAGGCAAGCCAACCAGAGTTTCGCACCACTGGGCGGTGCGGGGGAGGAGACCGGGGGTGGCGCTATTGGGGGCCCCACCTCTACCAAGCTCGCAGCTTCCCCGATGGTTTCTAGTTCCCGCCCAGCCATGCAGGACAAACCCGCGACTGAGAACTCGGCGGGAGAAAGGCCTCTGCCATACATACCCTTTTGTTTTGGGGGCTTTAAGAGGTGGCTCCGGGTTGCCGGGAAGCCCACCGGAGCCGTACTGGGCTCCGCCCCCCGCGTGAAGTGGAACTTTCCAAGTATCCGCCGAAGGGGGGGAGGAGTATAAAGAGGAAGGTACGTGGGAGCCGCGGAGAGCCGGGCTTTGAGTAGGAGTTCATTTTGTCATGGAGCTTTCTCCTACCTCAACCGGCCTTCAACCCCATCTGAGGGTAAAGGAACAGCGCCCCTCGGTCGTGGCCACCTGGGTGTCACGGCTACCCCTCAGAGCGGCTTGCGCCACGAAGTGGAACCCGTGCTGTCCCGCCTGAAGGGCGCGCGTTAGGAGGTGGCACCCTCTGCTCGCAGCCCCGCCTCCGGCCCGCCTCCTCCGGAGCAAGGAATCCTGCTTGTCGCCCCCTGACGGCGGAGGAAAATGGGACAGACGGCGGGAGAAATGGAGAGCCTGTACCCAGGCAGAGAACAGCAGTGGCAAGGTCTGAGTGGGCCGCCAAAACCATCCGAGACCTTGGCATCCTTCCGATGACCTTGTAGACCCGCCCTGGCCCAAGCCTCACCTGAGAACTGAATCCAGAAGTGGAGCACAGATAAAGAAAAAAAGGGGGGAGGCCTGAACAATGTCCCTCATATACACTCCTGGCACCGTTGGCCTCTGGGAAGAGTTGCTCAGCTCTTTTACAGCAGTACAATTTGAAACTTGGCTGTCCTTAGTTGTCAAGGTCACTAATTAACTGCAGGCTACTTTCTTTACCTAGTGTCCATTGTTCACCAAAATCTGGCCCACATTTGAATTTGACTGGACAGCTATTCTAATGTAATTGTTTCTACAAGCACTTTGCAGTTCTCCACCTTGAATCATTCCATTGCCTGAAACCTATACTTGCCTTAAGGACTACGTCAGACCCTTGTTCCTATTAGCTTTCCCCATTTTCTGGATTCCTACAGCAATTTCTTTAGTAAAGATAAGACAAAAGAGTCAGTTCAAACTGCACTTTCTTCCAGTTCTGGTTGTTTGAAATGTAGTGTTTTTATCTGTTGGGATAGCCTTCGTGCCTGGTAGAGCGATGAGGTCAAGAGCATTTGGCTCATGCTTGGCTCATTGATTAGGACTTAAATAAACTATTTTCATCACCATTTGGAAATACTGTATTATCTTATATTTTTTACGTTTTCAACCGGGGCTTATTTTTCTAACTGGATTATGGATAGCTTGGATCAGTGTTGATTGAACACGTGTTTAGGGTTCAATATTGACTGGATAAAAATTAGTCCTGCTTATTTGAGTCCCCTTACGATGAGTCCTTAATTAAAAGTTAATCCTTCATCAGCTCATATATACTTTTTTTCTGGGACAGCCTAGCAGTAGTCTCGTCATGTAGTCCAGGCTGGACTCCACTGCAGTATATATGCAAGACTGGCCACAAACTTAGAGCAACATTCCTCTTCTCAGCATCCAAATTGCTGGGATAATAAGCATGCATCAGCACATCTAGCTCAGAGACTTTTAAACGTTGTTTTCAAGCCTTGGCGCATGTATTTATTGTATGGTGAGTAGTCCTCCTGATACCTCCTACCCTCTGTTCCCCTTTCTCAACTCCTCTTTATTTGTTTTAATGCTGGGTCTTGAATTATGAAGCAGTACATTCATATTCCTGTACTTCCATGCAGGATTTGCTGTGGTCTCTGGGGTAGATAAGATTTAAACGGTACATTATTGTAGAAGGAGCTGTGGGCCGACCTGGGAGCTGCGGGCTGCATTCCTGCCATGCGGCTCCCATGGCCCATTAGCTCTAGCCCTTACTGGCTAATTCTCATATCCCATCAACCCATCTCTATTAATCTGTGTAGCATCAGTCTTACCGGGAAAGATTCAGCATGTCTGACCTGGCGGCTTGCAGGAACGCAGCCCACAGCTCCCTCTACACATTATCACAATTGAATCCCTTTAGTGATCTTCACGGGTAGCTTTACTGGAGATTTCATACATTCTTTTGTCTCTAAAAGCTGGCATGATTGCTTATTTTTTAAGAAGGTTTTTGTTCCCATTGGAGTTGCTTAAGAATTTCTTTTAGAGGTCAGCATCCAAAGTGGAGATTTCATCTCTTTTTGACTCTAAAGCACCCCATCTCTGACCAGAGAGGGTCCATTTTTTTTTTTTGATTTTCGAGACAGGGTTTCTCTGTAGCTTTTTGGTTCCTGTCCTGGAACTAGCTCTTGTAGACCAGGCTGGCCTTGAACTCCCAGAGATCCGCCTGCCTCTGCCTCCAGAGTGCTGGGATTAAAGGCATGTGCCACCACTGCCCGGGCGAGGGTCCATTCTTAATCAACTTGCTGGAGCTAACCAATTAACCAAATTAAGTTATTTCTATAAGGATTGAGTTTAGTTGACCTGGAATTATTGTACTTTTATATTACTATAGTGTAAAGACTGTTAAATTTGTCTCTGCTCGGGCTTATTGAAGCTATATAAAATGGAGAGTTAAGGAGTGGACACACCAGGGACTATAGGGTTTCTTCACAGTGAAGAACATATATAGTATACATTTTAAAATCATGTATTTTAAAACCAGGAGCAGTGATATACACTTTTAATTCCAGCTCTCTGGATACTAAGTCAGGAGGGTCCTGAATTTAAGACTATACAGTTGTATATAGATAAGCATGATAAAATATACTATATGAAATTCTCAATCAATAAAATATTTTAAATGCTATTTGTTTCATAAGAATGCATTTAATTTTATCTGCTTTGATTTCCTTTCTTTTTTTTTTTTTTTGTTTGTTTGTGTTTTTTTTCCGAGAGAAGGTTTCTCTGTAGCTTTGGAACCTGTCCTGGAACTAGCTCTTGTAGACCAGGCTGGCCTTCAACTCACAGAGATCCACCTGCTTCTGCCTCCTGAGTGATGTGATTAAAGGCATGAGCCACCACCGCCCGGCTTGCTTTGATTTCTTGAGGTTGTATCTGGAAATTGATATGAAAGAAAAATGAATATACTGCTAAGAATTCTTGACTCAATTTTATGCTCCTTTCAAAAATATTCATTTTATTTGCTATGTGTGAGTGTTTTCCCTACGTGTATGTATGTGTACTGTTTGTGTCTAGTGCCTATAAAAGTCAGAAGAGGTCAGATCTCCTGGGAGTGGAGTTACAGATGGGTATGAGCTGCCATGTGGGCCCTGGGAACCGAACTCAGGTCCTCTGTGAGAGCAACAAGTGCTCTTAACCTCTGAGCCACCTTTCCAGTCCCAATATTATGTTTTTATTGTACTTATTCAGCTTTTCCTGTTTTCTGTCCCTCAAACTCCAAGGAAGAGCTGAGATAGAAACGAACTGAATAGTCTTTCATTGCTGTTCTGGAGACAAAAATATCACACCAAATAAGCCTGCTTGGGGTGTGTGTCATTCAGTAAGTTGAACTCTCCTTTAAAATAGCCTTCAAAAGACACCTGCCTCCAAGGTGATCTTGGTAGATACAACCCAAGTCACCAAGTGAACCAGTTGTACCATTTCTGTTGAGAACAATTACAGTGCTGCTTGTTGAAGTCAGCAAAGTTCCTAAGTAGAACCAGTGGTTGCAGTGTTTTCTGGGGGAAATTTCTCCAGTAAACGGAGGAACCACTTCAAACGCTGGGCACTGCTTTGACATTCCCTGAGCAATAGTAGTTCCTCTGTCTCCCTCACAGCAGACTCAAGTTTTCAGGACTGATTTTAAAACTGGAGGAAGATGCTTCTCAGAAACATTTGTCTCTGTCTTGTCGTGTTATTTCTCTAAATTTACAAACAAATGAAAACCCAAGAAAATTTAGCTTAAGGACCAGACATGAAGCATAATACAAAGACCAAGGATGGTAGGAACTGAAGGACCTTTGCCATTGTGCCTTTGGGTGCACCCTGGTATGTACGTTGTTTCAGGAGATTGACTCCTGAGGTCTCATCCACTCTCGCCCCCACCCTCCAATCAAGAGTGTCTCATCACCTCCCCAATCAATTTGGAACTTGGTTTCCTTGTAGGACCTGAGGAGCCTGGAAGGAGAGCTTGTGCAGACAGTTCTTGTCTAGATGCAGCCAGCGCTCCTCTCCCCATCCGTGGCTTCCACAAGCTAACTAGAGACTCAAAGCCTCTTAAATCTTTCCGCTTTCTTGAAATGCCCTTGTTTGAGGCTAAGGAAGAAGACTTTTGGATGGGATCTGAACGGAGATTTGTACAAGCTTTTGAAAGAGTAAGATATGATACAAAATAACCCTTGGAAACTGCTCTCATGAAGCAGGACAAGTCCTTTTCTAACTTCACAGTCCAGATCTTCAGAAGCTTTTTCCTACCACTTTGCCATGCTGCCAGGGAGTGGAGGGGGTGGGGAGAGGGGAGAACACAAACCAAGCTTAAAGGTCTTAACTGAAAATTTATTTCATTGATTTTTAACATTTTTGTCGATTGTAACATATAAATACAAAATAATTAAATAATTCCGAGAAGAAATTTTGCAAAGACAAATGAGCACACACAGAGAAATGTATATTCCTACTATGGTTAGTCTGGGATGCAACATTTTCTTGAAATATATGCAAGGGAGCCTTACTGAAAGACTTAACTAAAGGTATTTGAAGTCTTCCTAATAAGAACGTACTGTGCTTGAGGCATCTCTCAAGCAGGTATAGATGAGAAGCAGGATAGACCCTCTGTAACTAGGAACAATCAGAGTTGGATATATACATACGTATGTATATATACACACAATATCACAGGATAGTTCACTATTCCCAGTAGCTGCCCCCCCTTGTCACTGTACACTTTTCAAGACTTGACATGTGCTTAAAAATACATACAAATGTGACTGGACCAGAAAGTAGCAGTTGTCACACTTGCGTACCATGCAGTTACTTAACTTTTGAAGGACTGATTTGTTTGCCATATATACACTCTTGAAACGTAATCCTACTCTGATCCCCCATTGTCAAGGCTCTGAGTATTTGAGAAGTGGCAGTATATATATTTTCCACCTTCACAATCTTCCTGCCATGGTTTAGATTACAGTTGTAATCCTCTATGACCATGGCATTAAACTAAACGTCTTAATGCAGATTCTGTAATCTGATCAAATGTTGTCACACAAGTCATCCTCTGCCTAAGGATGTTCCCAAGAGGATGATAAGGGTTAATATGTGACCGCACTGCTTCCCAAATCATAAGCTCATAAGGCTGTGTCTGCCCAGTGCAGGTACCTTTTCTTGATTGCTCAAAGGCACTCTCTGAGCTAACTGTGGCACTGTCTGTTATAACTGTTCAGTCTGCCTTTATCATTATGTCTTGATTTCAGCAACATTTCTGAACTTCACATCCTACATGATCTCCCAAAGGAGGGTTAGAATTCACTGAATCGGTAAGTCCTCACATTAGATAAAATGACAGAAACCATGATTCTACAAAAGAATACATTTACACAGTAGAAAATAAATATAAAAAAGGTAGAGATAAGATTTTTGACATGGGAGTCACTAAGCTTACATACAACAAAGGCATGCACAACTAAACTCACCGACAGACTGAAGTAAACATTTTTTTTTCTAGGATGTTATCAAGGATAACACCCTCTTGAAAATGTGACGGGAAATGAACATTCGTTTTTCTTTTCCTAGGTCTTTTTCTGTGTTTTTTAACACCAATATTCTTCCAAATGAAAGATAAGAAACCAAATTGCAAATGTCTAAAGATCGTAATTATGCCATGGTTTCTTCCTCCAATAGTAAATCATTGTCCTCAATTAGCGTATGCTTCTCTAGAGGCTGCTGAGTGGAAAACACGCTGACTTTCACACATCTCACATTGGGTAAATGGAAAACTGGACACGTCACACCCTCAGCATCATGCTTTGATTTTAGAAGAGGAGAATCACATTTGCTCAATAATGTGTAGGCTTCCCCGCTTTGAAGTCCTTCTGAGGGCCATCCGACCTTTACCATTGCAGGAATCTTCTTTGTCACTAAACATGTGCTGTTTCCCAGTGAGATCGTGAAGGCATACATCTCCATTCTGAACGCTGAAAGAAACCCCATTCCTCTCTGTAGACGCATTGCCTGGATAAGGAATATCTAAGTTGGTGTCACGAAGTAGCCAGAGAACACGCTAAAGCACAAGCAAGCATCACCTCCACCTCAATATTAAGTAGGCATACCGGAAATGAATCTTTAAAAAATACCCATCCTATGTTTTCATATTTTGTTTTTATTCCTTCTCTAAGGTCAGTGACAGTAAGCACAACAATTTGAGGTTGATCAGAAACAAAATTCCTATGGCAGTTCTAAAAAAATGAAACAGTCAAAGTGGGAAGACTTTTTTTTTATTTTCAAAGGCCCATTTTCTAACTCTAATTGAACACATTGAATTAAACTGTGTATAAAATAACCTACAGTAAGTAATATTTAAGATTAGCAGACATCCTATAGGCATTCTTATAGGCTCCTGGTTCCCTATAATTTTTCTGAAACAAAACTTTGTATTAGAAGGTAAGCCCAAAGAACCAGCTACAAGCAGTCATGGCAAGAAGAAATTATCTCTCTCAACCATTTTGGAATATGTCTTCTGACTATCCCAGTAGAACTATTTCCCAAGAAAAAGCCATGGATTACAACCTAAGAGTCCAGCAGAGGACAGCAGGGTATTTAGTGGTAGCTGTGATTTCCACCTAGACCTCCCTACCAGTAGCAGCCTCAGATCCTCAGGACACAGCATCCACGAGCTTTTAGCTACTTAGCACCATCCTTCTGAGCATTATATCACGGAGACACCATGTGCAAAGTTGAATAATAAGCCCACTGATAATTTCACCATATAATCATGACAATGGTGAGCATAGCACTGAACATATGATACATGTTGTCTCACTTATAGTTAGTGCTAAGGGATGGGTGCTATTTATTATCCCCATTTCACAGACGATAGGACAAAATTTGTAGAAATTCAATGCTCTGCCTGAGCTTCTATGGCTCAAAAGTGACGGACTGAACACTTGAGAAGGTTGCTTTCAAAGTGTGATCTTGTATCCCCGCGGACTAAATTATATGGCTCTAAGGCAGTTCGGAACAGAAATATGTCACATTCATGCGAACAAGGCAGTGGATACGGATAGCACAACTCCATCTGTGGCACGGCTCAGATAGGGCATGTGACTGTCTGAGGCAGCTGTTCTGACTTAGGCATTTTGGCTTGAGGACAATTTGTCCCAGTATAATAAAGCACCCAGCTGCCAGTTACTTTTTGAAATTCTCAGTGCCATTCCTCATCCGGTGTGAGGGCTGACAAGCCAGAGATGTGCATCTGACAAGCATATTATCCTTTCTGAAACCCATAGCCATTCTGTTGACTGTAAAGCGCCCTCCCCGCCAATGTCTGACATCAAAACTATCTGTGTCAGGATAGGCTGCTTCTATAAGATCTGAGTCCCTGAAGAATGATAATATTGGGAGGGAAGGCTAGGCAGATGAAGCTTCCTTCACCTCTGAGCTCTTTTCAGAAAACGGAAAACTAGTGATAGATCAAGAGCACTGAACACACAGGAGTCTAAGATTTGCAGACGGTCGAGCTTGATCCTTCCATTCTGCTCCTTTCAATCTGCTCTCTCATTCTTATTAAGCAGCCTTCATCTCCCTGTCTTTACTCCAGGGACCTCCAATGCATCATTCCTGATATGGCAAGTTGGCACTGGGCCCAGAACTTTACTCTTGGCATTGACAGTGACGATATAAAGCCACATGGCAGCTATTTCTTATCTTTTACAGCAATGGTTCTCAAAGAAGAGCAATTTATCACCTATCCCCACAGTGGACAGTGTCTGGGGGCATTTTTGATTGCTACAACTTGGGGCAGGGCACTGCTGGTTTTAGTGGGTAGAGAAGCTAGGGATGCCGTTGACCATCTTGCGATTCTTTAAAAAGAATTACCTAGGGGGCTGGAGAGATGGCTCAGTGGTTAAGAGCATTGCCTGCTCTTCCAAAGGACCCGAGTTTGATTCCCAACAACCACATGGTGGCTCACAATCATCTGTAATGAAGTCTGGTGTCCTCTTCTAGCCTGCAGGCATACACGCAGACAGAATATTGTATCCATAATAAATAAATAAATATTTTTTAAAAAAGAATTATCTAGCCCCAAATGTCACCTGAGATTGAGGGGTCTTGATGTCAAGGAATCTTGTTGTGTTTTCTTTATATAAAAATGCATATGTGGCATGTATGCACATGCATGTTAGCATGTATATGAGCACATGTGAGTGCAGAAACGTACATGCAATGTGTGCATGCATGCATGTGGACTCCTGGGGTTGATGGAGAGTGTCTTCCTGGATTGCTTTCTATAATGATATTTCATTTGTATTTTAATAAATAAAGCTTGCCTGAAGTTCAGAGAATAAAACAGCATTGATCAGCCTTACAGACGAGGCAGTGGTGATACACACCTTTAATCCCAATAGCCACATCAGTTTGCCACAGAAACCGGGCGGTAGTGGTGCACGCCTTAAATCCCTAGATAGGAATATAAAATGGGAGGACACAGCTCTCAGATAGTCTTGTTCTGAGATTCCTGGAGGCAGGATCACCATTTCAGACTGAGGTTGAAGTAAGAGCGAGTGGCTGGCTGTTTTGCTTTTCTGACCTTCAGGGGGAACCCCAATATCTGTCTCTGGGTTTTATTGATCATGCTACCGCCTTCCACTCTATGTTGAGGCAGGCTTTCTCACTGAAACTGGAGCTCACTGTTTCAGCTGATCTGGCCAGCCAATTTGCTTGGGTGTTTCCTGTCTCCATCTGCCTCTTGTGTTCTAGGATTCCAGCAGGGCTACCACACCCACCGGGCTTTTGAATGTGTTCTAGGGGTCTGGTCCTCACCCTGTGCAGCACCCAGTGAGTCATCTCCCCAGCCAACCCTCAGTTATACTTTTTAAAATCAAGCTATCAGAATCCCTCATCTTTATGAGACTAAAACACTATTTAGTACAGACATGAATCTACTCACAAACTGATTTGAATTAGTAATGGAAAGAACTAATGTCTTCAAACAATGGCTAAAGGGCGACTTCCACTGGAAGGATAAAATATACTGGCATATCATAAGTGTTTAATAAAAATGCAAAAGCTATATTAAGAAGCAGAAGAAAGAAAAAATAAGCATGATAAGCTTTATGAGTAATGAACAGCCCAGTCTTGGAGAAAAAGAAAATGTAATGAAGTTTTAGCTAGAAATTTTGGACTTAATGAGTGAAAGAAGCATTAACTGTAATAATCTGTTCCTATCTGGGTGACACAGATAGTGACCAATATTGCTCACAATTCATCTTCCAGCATTTGATATATTCATGCGGACTTGGGTGCTGTCATAAGGCAGTCACTTTGTTGGAAAGGATTAACAAACATAAAAAGCAAAAACAAAAAAACCCAGGAAGGTTTCAAAGTGCTAAGGATCTGCATGATTAATAGAGGTGATTTTTAAAAATCATATTGCTTGGTAATTTAGGTACTGCTTTTACAGAAATACTGCAGCACTGGGGTCTTTGGGCAATATTTAAATTAGGATTTGATTAGAAAACCTTTCAGGTTATAGTCAATTTCCAGTAAGGGAAACTTTTAGAAAGATTCTAAAATCTTGTATTAGCTTCAAAATAAATAAATTTGGATTTATAAATGTCCTGGCTTATATGGAAAACTCCATTTTGATCCACTAGTCATAAGTGTACTCATTCAGTTTGTTTTCCAAAAAGAACTGCTTCAAAAAAAAAAAAAAAAACAAAAAAAAAAACCCACTGGCTTGAGAAACACTAAATTGAGGCAGACATACATACCATTCCCGCTTGCGTGCACTGAGCAATCATTATTCACTAGTAGTGTGGTGGAGTTAGTGGAGTTACAGCTTGACTGTAAGGAATTTGAAGAGCTGGATACTCCTTGGTTTACAGTCTGCTTCTTTAAACCATTAGTAGCAGTTTTACTCCAGTCTACAGCAGAATAAGCATTACAGAAAAACAGGGCGGTATGTTGAAGCTCAAATGCAAGAGACAGGTCACAGTGTAACAAGTTCTAGCAATTGAATTCTCACTTCAAGAGCTCACAGAGAACTCAGACATTTTACAAGCTGGTGTTATAAAAGGTACCTTCACCTCCACGTATTTACCTTTCAAATGACTGCCTCATTAAAAGGAACCTGTGTCCTCCTGGAACTAAAGCCTGGGCTAACAGGATCGTCTGGAAATATCCACTGAATTAGCAAGTAACCCAGAGCCTCTCTCTCTCTCTGCCCTCACAAGAACATAAATCATCTCTGCTGTGGTAATTGTTCTTGAATCCATACAATGACTGATCTACGCACACTGCCGTTTTCTAAATGCAGACCCCAGTACCCATCAGGTACTGAAAGGCGGTATTCATGCTGAAGGAAGCTGACTTTACAAACAAGTCTTTATTCTTCTTAAAAAAAAAAAAAGAAAAGAAAGAAAAAAGAAATGCACTATTTGCTCTACTAGCCAACCAGGAATATGTGAAAAGAACTTCAAAATAACCAAATACATGCCAAAGCTTATATACAAAGTCTGGCCAGTTAACAGACGAAGCCACTGCCAACCTGGACCTGTGGGGGAAGAGTGAGTCAAGCCTTAACACGTTATGAAGGAAAATATTCAAAATCACTTTGGGAAATGAAAACCATGAGCTCAATAGGAAACAAACTCTAAAAATTTCACTGTTGCTTCATTCAGGAAGCAGTTGGTCCACTAACTCTATGGCTCACAAAATCCCAAAATTCCCAGGTAGGAAGAATTCTCTTTTTTCTTCTTCTTTTTTGACCTCTTACTGATCAATGAACAGCCTTTTCTGTGTCTCCCTGCTTTCCAGATCTGACAACCTGGCAATGACTGTGTTCATCTTAGTGTATACATTTATTTTATTTTCTTGAGATTTCAGAGAAGAAAAACAAAGACAAGTCTTTACCAGAATTTTCAGCCAGCCGTAATTTTCCACAACAAACATACCGCCTCCATTGCTTCCTGACATTCTCTTTAGCTGCGCAGTAAAAGATGAATATGAAGAACCCTAAAGGGAGAGAGGGACATCCAAACCATTCTTCAGTGAATTCCAGATAAAACCTACATCTTGGGAGTCTACTCTTCACAAAAGAGGAAAAGTTTGGCAGTTGTGGACAAAGTGAAATTTTGTAAATTGAATAAAATGTCTACAATCCAAAGCTTTAAACAAAGATCTTTGCAAAATAGAGTACTTATACAAGGAACTGCATTTCCACAGCTAAATGCACCAGCTCTTGTTCCAGGTCTTGTCATCATTCTTTTCTGTCCTGGTAGTATAAGCCAGGATCCTAGCTGAGACCTCAGCTCCCATTTCTAGAATCCTCTGGACTTGCAATCTAGTTCCATGTTCTGTCCAATGTCATCTCGTCCCCAGTCTCATGTGTCTCTTCCCTATGCAAGGTCCCTTGCTTGGGTCCTTTGGGCCTTCTTCTCTGAGCACCAAGCTTGCAGAATGTTTGGAGTTACTTATCTACTATCTTCCTGCCTCCCTTCAAGGCTCAAGGAAAATTTCCCCTGATATTCCAGCATAAAAAGCTAGCTACAGGTTTGAACAGGCCTTTGGGCTTGCTTCCTAGCTACCATAGTCCTCAGTTATATGGCCCAGGGATCCTTACTCAACACTATCTCTGTCAAGACCCCCAAAGATTTTGCTAGTAAAATATTTGTGGAATGTGTGGATGAATTCTGAACCCTCTCACTCCCCCCAACACTCACCTATTTTTAAAATATTCATTTAAAAACACCAAATATGCTTCTAATGGGGGTACATATGAGAGAGCCTCAAGAGTAGTTGATGGACACTGCACACCTTTGCCTAATGTTACCCTGGGGGGCTCCCTTGGGTGCATGAAGGGAGAAACAACATGTGTGTGAGAGCCATGTGTGGAGATATGCACCAGTCAAAACAAAAAGAAACATATACACAGCTCATCTTCAATCAACTCAAAAGTACTGTAAAACTAGGCCTTAGCTCCCTTTTATAGAAGCAGCAAATTAATTCTAGCCATTTATGTTCTAGTAAGATATTTTGGGGAAATGGGGAAAAAGAGGCACATTTGCTAGATTATTAAACCACATGAAGGTAGGTACAGAGTTCATGTTAATGATTAATGTGAATTTGCATATCATATATTTCTCTCTTAAAATATCTACTACTTTTCATATCCCATTGTTAGTATATAAAATGTTTCTTCAAGCGATTGTGGTGGCACATGCCTATCTAATTCCAGCACTGGACAAGCAGAGGTAGGAGGATCACTGTGTGTCTAAGGCCAATCTGGTGAATTCCAGGCCACCAAGTGTACCTAACAACAATCTACCTTAACAGTCCCCATCAAAAACCCCCAAATCAAAACAAAAACCCTTGATAGAATTTTCTTGTTTTGTTTTATATTTAATACTTCATAGCTCAACACCTGGATATACTAATTTGGGGACTGGTATGTTGTAAATAAAAATACCAGTCATATACTCCCTCTCCCTCTCTCTCTCTCTCTCTCTCTCTCTCTCTCTCTCTCTCTCTCTCTGTATGTATATCTGTGTGCCTTTCTTCAAATAAAATAAGAACCTATGGCCAAGTTAGGTATTAGAACTATATACTTGTGGGAGGGATTTCTTTGAAAACTGGCAAAATTATCTATTGTCTGATGGGGTCGTAGGAGGGCAGCATGGGAGCCAAAAGCAACATGAAAACAAGCAGAGAAGAATGTAAAGGAAAGGAGCTGGAATAAGAGGAAGCCAAGGGACAATTCTTTATTGTTTCTGTAATGTAAACCCATTAGCCTGCTGAGCTTTTAATGCCAAAGCACTTCCATTAAAAATTAACAGCTGACAAGACCACTGATGCAAAAGAAATGACCCATTTGCTTTTCTAAAGGCTACAACTGCAAGGGTCCCAAAGTCGGAGTGGCTGGGCTTTATTACTGTGTGGGAAGCTCAGAAGTCAAGGGAACCCTCCAAGTCCTCCCCAAGGCAGCGTGGCAACTGCTAGGGATTAGCCCACGGCCAAGATCATGGTCACGTGGGTTTGTTTATATCTTTCTGCTTATCATTTTATGTTTCCAACTGAAGCACCAAACCTAAGCCCTAGGACCGAGAGGTGAATTTTTGTGCTGACGTGGCATCTGGGTTTATTACCTCCCCATTTACCTCTCTTTTTGTTTTTTAGGGTTTTTTTTTTTTTTTGGTTCTTTTTGAGACAGGGTTTCTGTGTGTACACCCCAGGAAATCCTGGAACTCATTCTGTAAACCAGGCTGGCCTCGAACTCACAGAGATCCACCTGCCTCTTCCCCCCAAGTGCTGGGATTAAGGGTGTGCATCACCGCCAGTCCAGCTCCCACTTATCATCTTATGTTTTCAATCAAACCCTCAAACCTAAGCCCTAGGTCCACGTGGTGAACTCTTGTAATGACATGCTATCTGGGCTTTTCCTGTGTGTGAGTTCTGCTTTCACAAATTAAATTTAAAAAATAAATAAAAAGGAAGAAAGCAAGAAAAGGAAGAGTAATTGTCTCTCTCTGAAAGAGTTCCTGGCAGATTCCCTCAGTATAGTTTCTCCAGGGAGAGGAGGATGGATCAAAGAAACACTCACCATTTCTCAAAATTAGTAAAATACCTTTCTTCTAAGAACCCTGAAACTCCTGTTCTCAGCCATAAATTGGTTCTGCAAGGAGTACATCTTCAGGCACTAAATAGTCTTCGAAGGGATATTTTTTTTTTTTTTATTTTCCACTGGGCTCTCGGAGTTCATATTTAAAGTTGTAGTGCTTACCTTGTAAGGTATTAAAGATGGCAAAGAGATACATGAAGGTGACATTAACTGGTCCCCAGGCAAAGAAGGCAAAACCCCAAGTAATTCCCAGTAAAAATGTGAGGCCAGCAATACTCCTGAGGTCTTGAATACTAGTTTTGCGTTGCGCTCCCAATTGCTTCTTCCTTTTAATTCGACAGAGCTGAACCAAGACGACAATGAACATGCTGATGTTCAGTAAAAATATCACACAGAAATAGCCCACAACTGTGATATAGAACACCGCATTGCTGTTGATCCAGCAACTGGATGGGGGAGAGGAGAGGAGGAAAACATAATGATGGAAACATGCTTGCTCCGTGTGATGCATGGAATCTAAAATGTTTGCTTGAAAACCTTTTCTTCAAATACAAAATAAAAAAATGATAAACTGCTTTTCTCCACAATCATTTATGGCTCCAGGGAACAGAATGTGAAGTTTATCTTGGGATACTTGGTAATGAAGAGTATTTGGGGGCCTAGAGAGATGGCTCACTGCTTAAGAGTAACTGTTGCTTTTCCAGACTCCGTTCCCAATACCTGCAACTGGCACGCTCACAATTCCCTGTAACTTCAGCTCCAAGGGATCTGACAACCTCTTCTAGCCTCCACAGACACATACATGTGCCAAACAGATGTGTGTGTACACATATAAACACATAAATAAAAGGAAATCTTAAAAATAATATTTTGAAACTATTTTAAAGCATTCAGAACTGTGTAAGCTCTAGTTATCCAAGTCTGCTTGTCCTTATTAATATAACATCATGAGCATTTCATTTTTATCAGATGTTAAGTGTCTTAATATACTTCTGCCTAATTTGTATACTCTCAGAATAATTTCTCCTAATTCATTACTTAAGTAGTAGTGTGACATTTTCAACTAGCCAATCTCATTACACATGATGATGAAGGCTCTAGTTAAAAATGATTTTAGATTTTATTAAGATGATAGATACAGCCAACAGACTGATTAGATTCTCCATTTTCTTAGAGAATTTAATTTTCTAGTTCCCTGGACATTCCTAGGATGAATTTATACTTACAAGTCATCTGGGGAGCCATTGGGGAATTTCCCATAAGATCCAATCCCATAATTATCTGGGGATATAGTCAGGACGATGGCCACAATCACAGCTGGTATCCCTGGAACATGGGAAACATCAGTCACATAGTTCTGATAACCAAAGAGGTAAGAAGAAAGACTGGAGATCACTCTATTTTCCTTCACGTGGCATGGCAAACACTGGTTAGCTATTCATCAAATTTTCTTTTCATTTTGCCACATGGATGGTTGCTTCTCCCCCCATTGGCAGACAGAACTAAATTTGGGCTATAAGCAGAAGTAATTTGCTCCACTATGGTGCTGCTCTACTAAAAACTACCTGCAAGGTCCTCCACCCACTTTCTCCCCCTCAAACCCAGAGCCATCTTGAGGCAGAGTTTTCATCAACTGGAGTTTATAAATAACTATAGAGACCTTCCTTCAACACAATGCCCAGCAAAATTCTTCACAGACCTCGAAAGAACAATACTCAACTTCATATAGAAAAGCAAAAAACTCAGGATAGCCAAAACAATTCTGTGCAATAAAGGAACTTTTAGAGGCATCACAATCCCTGATTTCAAACTCTACTACAGAGCTACAGTACTGAAAACAGCCTGGTATTGGCATAAGAACAGACAGGAGAACCACCAATGGAAGCAAATCGAAGACCTAGATATCAATCCACACACCTACAAACACCTGATTTTTAACAAAGAAGCAAAAAATATAAATTGGAAAAAAGAAAGCATCTTCAACAAATGGTGCTGGCATAACTGGATGTCAACATGTAGAAGAATGGAAATAGACCCATATCTATCACCATGCACAAAACTCAAGTCCAAATGGATCAAAGACCTCAACATAAAACCAACCACACTAAAACTTATAGAAGAGAAAGTGGGAAGTACACTTGAATGCATTGGCACAGGAGACCACTTCCTAAATATAACCCCAGCAGCACAGACACTGAGAGAAACAATTAATAAATGGAACCTCCTGAAACTGAAAAGCTTCTGTAAAGCAAAGGACATGGCCAACAAGACAAAACGGCAGCCTACAGAATGGGAAAAGATCTTTACCCACCCCACATCAGAGGTCTGATCTCCAAAATATACAAAGAACTCAAGAAATTTGTCATCAAAAAAACAAATAATCCAATAAAAAATGGGGTACAGACATAAACAGAGAACTCTCAACAGAGGACTCTAAAATGACTGAAAGACACTTCAGGAAATATTCAGCATCCTTAGCCATCAGAGAAATGCAAATCAAAACAACTCTGAGATTCCATCTTACACCTGTAAGAATGGCCAAGATCAAAAACACTGATGACAACTTATGCTGGAGAGGATGTGGGGTAAAGGGAACACTTCTCCATCACTGGTAGGAGTTAAAACTGGTACAGCCTCTTTCGATATCAGTATGAGAATTTTTCAGAAAATTAGGAAACAACCTACCTCAAGACCCAGCAATACTCAAAGGATGCTTAATCATACCACAAAGACATGTGCTAAACTATGTTCATAGCAGCATTATTTGTCATAGCCAGAACCTGAAAACAATCTAAATGCCCCTCAATCAAAGAATGGATAAGGAAAATGTGGTACATTTGCACAATGGAGTACTACACAGCAGAAAAAAATAATGACATCTTGAAATTTGCAGACAAATGAATGGATCTAGAAAACATCATACCAAGTGAGGTAACCTAGACCCAGAAGGACAAATATCATATGCACTCACCTATAAGTGCCTTTTAGACATAAAGCAAAGAAAAACCAGCCTACAATTCACGACCCCAGAGAACCTAGACAACAACGAGGACCCTAAGAGAGACATACATGGATCTAATCTACATGGAAAGTAGAAAAAGACAAGATCTCCTGAATAAATTGGGAGCATGGGGAGCATGGGAGAGGGTTTAAAGGGAGGGGAGATAAAGGAAAGAGGAGCAGAGAAAAATATATAGCTCAATAAAAACAATTTAAAAAAATAAAAGAAAAATCTGTCTTCACTAACTTAGGGTTAGTGACTGCTACTATGTTGGCTTTCTCAAGGGTCCATGAGTACTTCTGTTAAAAAAGA
This sequence comes from Chionomys nivalis, assembly GCF_950005125.1. NCBI lineage: Eukaryota > Metazoa > Chordata > Mammalia > Rodentia > Cricetidae > Chionomys > Chionomys nivalis. The sequence goes on from NC_080112.1 coordinate 134,614,577, forward strand.
GACATACGAGGGCTTGTGACAGTTTACAAGGACTTTCAGCTAGGGACAAGTTGCCTTGCAAACCTCCGTACCATCACTCAGTAGCCCCATGCTACACAAAGACTAACCAGCCAGCTTCACTGCTCTGATAAATACAACAACAACAACAACTCCTTTTATTGATCGGCTGGGGTGCCTGATACAATCAAATGTATTTTTTATTTTAATTCAGTTGTATCTCTAATGATACCGACATGATGGTTTCCTGAGTAAGAAACTTTCAAAGGCCAGAATACTGGAGAACGGAGCTGTAAATCATTGTTGGAGTGCTTACCTAGCATGCTCGTGGCCCTGTGTTAGATTCTCAGTGTCAAAGTCATACATAAGTAGTGGAAGTAGAGGAGCTTGTTCTTGACAAGGGCACCTGACATATTAGCTTTCTCTAAAGAAGATAAAATTCCTGCCCTTATGCCTGGAGCTGTGACTTTCTGCAACAAGTGAGGGAAACGGTGTGCTCTGTTATTCTTCACAAAGTTATAATGACAGTCATGGTGACACGCAGTGAAAAGCTTGTAGTCCTGCTATGCAGGAGGGACTGTGTAGACTGAAGAAGACAAGGGGATGTGGGAATGCGGGAGGGTTGATGGTTGGAATCCAGTGGAAATGATATGCACAAGGAACGAGAAAACAAGGCTGGGTGTTTTCTAGCCTTGCAAAGTGAGGTTACGCCACCACCTAGACCCAGGGTCTTCACCGGGGTGCTGCCTATAACTGCCTTGCGAGCCTCATTGGTTTGTCTTCAATGAAGTGATTGATGTGATACTACATCAAAACGATAGTGTACTATATCCTTGTGGATTATCTACAGGGCTCACAGGGGGAAGAGGTATCAGTTTAGTATTTTCTGAGGAAGATACCAGAAACTAGCTCACTGAAAAGTGCCACCATGAGTCATGAACTTAATGGAAAGTAGAAATGGAGAGTTTTGGAAATGATCTGGTTGCTCATGCAACAAGATTTTCTGGAGACAGTGTAGCCCACATGGAGTCCAAAGCTGCTTTAGAAAGTTGCCAAGAGGAAGCTCATTCAACAAATCTCTACATGAGTACAAGTCAGAACACTAGAGAAGTCCAGGCAACACACAAGCAAATTTATACATACCCCAGCCAACAATGCAGAATTTAAGGATGTACTTTCGGATGTAAGTATTAAACACCTTGACAAGTGCCAGGTACATGTGGAATGCTTCTAAGCCCATCCATGTGAAGGAGACCAAGAGGAAATAGTGAAGAAATACAGCCACAGAGATGCAGAAACCTCGGGTATTATACAGAGCAATCCAGGAATCTAGCAGGAAGACCAGGTTGAGCAGAAGCAGGGCAGCACACAGTTGGATGAGGATTTTGGAAGGGTAATCCCTCCGGATCTTTCTAAAATGAGAGGACAAGAAAAGAATTAGTATTATAGTCTGGCAAACTTTGTGTAAAAACATTCCTCAGGCTGTCTCAGAGTTTTAAATGATTTATTCGTCAGTATATACTGATATGCACAGATTTCTTCTCAGAGTGGGTGACTGTTCAGGGGACATTAACATCAACAACAGTTGGGTGGTGGTGGCACACACCTTTAATCCCAGCCCTCAGGAGGCAGAGGCAGCCGAATCTCTGAGTTTGAGACCAGCTTGGTCTATAGAGCAAGTTCCAGGACAGTCATGGCTATACAGAGAAACCCTGTCTCAAAAAACAAAGAAACCAAAGGCCCAACAACAACAAAACAATGGTCAAATATAAATGGAAGAACTGTGATAATTAATATTGATTGTCAACTTGAAATAAAAAGACTCTAAAATCACCAAAAAGACAAGTCTTTGGATGCAGCCACGAGGGTGGGAACAGGCTAGCTAAGGTGGGAAGCTCCATATTGAATGTGGGTGCCACTATTCAATGAGTTGGGCCTTAGACTGAATAAAAAGGAGAAAGTGGTCTCAGCACCAGCATTCAACTCTCAGTTCCTGCTGCTGTGATAACCCCACACCCCTATCATGATGGACAGAACCTTCAAACTAGGAGCCAAGTAAACTTTTCCTGAAGTTGTCTTTGTCAGCTGTTCAAACACAACAACAGGAAAAAGAGCTAGTAAGACAACTATATGGCAAATAGGTCTCGACTTCTAAAGGATCTTTTACACGCTGATTGTAGACCCCCACTTTTAAATAGCATGTAATCAACAGTACTGAGAGGTCACCTCGCTTCTCCTGAACAACCTCTAGTAGTTCTTCTCACACGATAGGCTGCCACGTTCAGATCTTCAAAATGTCAGATTGCTGTATCATCTTTCACTATGACTTAAATTGAGATCATGGAAAAAGAGTTTAAACTATAGCTAAACGTAATGACACAGGGAATGTAGCAAATTGACCTTTTAAGATTTCCTCCTAGAAAGTGAGGAGAGGACGACTCCTGGTGTGGTGATGTTATTTGGAGCCATTCCTTGTTTTCACTTACAAAGCCACACTCACTGATTTTTTTCAGTTAAGTTTTATACTCATCTTCTTAATTCCTATACCAGTTAATAAAGTTAATCTTTCACATTTGCTCAGTATTATTTTTATACTTAATTTGTGGTTTTTTGTTTACATTGTACTATGATCTCTTTCAGATTGTAACCTCTTGTATTTCTCTCTCTCCTCTCTCTCTCTCTCTCTCTCTCTCTCTCTCTCTCTTTCTCTCTCTCTGTCTCTCTCTCTCTTTTCCTCCACTGAATGCTCATGACATACCAGGCACCCATGCTGGGTACAAGGATTGTCATGACACAGCCCTTAGTGAACTCACAAACTTGTAGAAGGCAGAAGCATATAAACCAAAAACTCACATAGCATTTCATACCCAGATATTATACTATGTGGATATAAAGGACAGAGAAAGTTGAAGAAAGGGTTTATAAGTAATACAATTTGGTGATAAAGGTGAGAGCTGCATCTTATAAACCAAATTCAAATTATAGATACTCACTCAAAGGCTATGTAGGTTATGAGAGTAACTGACAGAAAAATTGACGAAAGCCCACAGCCAATATATGTGATAAATGTCAGCGCCATCATTTGACTTGGTGGTAAGGATGTCCGAGATAGGTCCTGGGAAACAAAATATTGCATTCAGTGACCAATCCATTTTAAAAACATAAGACTTGCTATTATGTTTGTTGAATATGCTAAGTTTCCATTAATAGTCTCATAGTCTGTTCAAGCAACACATGAGATAGGCACAATCACATTCATCGGGTACAAATAAGGACATAGGGAGTTCCAGTAACCTACCCAAGGTAGTAGCTAGGAAGTAGAGGAATCAGAATTCAGACTCAGGTCTGCCTGATCCAAAGCTCATATACTTAATCACTGTATCGTAGTGCACTGGGGGAAGCCCTGCATTAGGAGCCTAGAGACTGACATTTGGTTCCCAGCTCTTACATTTCTTAGTCCTATGGCTATCAACAATTACCAAAAGTCTTAATTCTAATTGCAAAAAAACCAACCTGTGTTTAAGGAATGCTGGGAAGATTAAATGAAATCATTTAAGGATGGGGGTGTGACTAAGTGGAAGAGCACTTGCCTAGCATGCACATAATAATTACAATAACAATAATAATTATGTCAAAGTGTATTATATTATAAACATTTAAGTGCATTGAAAGCTAAATGATTTGTGTTTTCCATTCTAATGAGAATTCCTTACTACTTAAATGAGAAAAATGTAAATGTAAAAATATAATATATATTTTGTAATATAGAAATGCATCTTGAGATGCATTTGGTTATTAAAAGAGTAGTTTCACTGGTATATAACTATTCCACAATATTATGCTTTCTAGTTATCTTTCTAGTCATCAAGAAGAGTAGATATTCTGATATGATGCCCAGATATCCCTCAGACCCAGAATCTAAAGTCATGGGACATGAGTAAGTTACCATTAAGATGCCAAAACTTGTAAGATGGCTACAGGTACAGATGGTTTCATTCAGCTTCTTGTCTTTGATGGAGCAGCCATCAGATGACCAACCTCCTCTGCCACCTGTTGGCATCAAGAGCAGTATCTGTCCCATCAGCAAGGCCATAACACAGTGGCTTACCAACTTCCCCACTCACTCACTTAAGACCTTGAAAGGGTTTAAATTGGAACCTACCATTTCTGCCCAAGTCCCAGAAGACACATTTCACAGTTAGGTCATCCTGTAGCAGAAAGATAAATCATGGCTAATTAATTTACTGAACTGAAAAGAATTAGGAAAATCAATGCTATTTTTAATTTTATAATCTTATGCTTGATTTTTCGAGACTTATCATATGTGATTCTTAGAAGTAAATGACCCCCATATAGGCTAGTGCTTCTTAAAATATCAATCATGTATAGAAATCACCTGAGGGATTTGTTTAAAGAAATGTGATATCACTCTAGTTGGTTATAGATCACTTGCTTAGATAGTGAGGGTATGAGTTAAATCCCCAGCCAATGGGACAGGGAATACATTCAGCTCAGTAGGTCTGGAGTGGGATCTGAGCTTTTGAAAGTCTAATCAACTCTCAGATGACATTGATATTGTAGTTCTGAAGACAACACTCTGAGAAGTTGTAGCTGAAGTTCAGTATGAGACAAGATATCTGGAGGTGCGAGTCAGATTTGTAGCCATAGCTCTGCCTATAGTGTAATTCAGCAGTGGCTAAGAGCTTGCCTTTGCCTACCTCAGAAACAACATGCTCAAGGATGCAATGATTCCCAAAGTCAAAATTCTGTAGAACAACAAGCAATTGTAGTCTTATACACATCTTCTGTCTCAAATCACACCCAATAGGCATAGTCTATATAATGTGTCCTTGGTCAGTAAATAAACCAGACAAGCCTCTCCTCACCTGACTTGGATTGGTGTGCTTCAGCATGACTGTCACATTTCTTGTTAAGTTCTTGATAGTCACGTTTGCAACACTTGATGATATGACATAGCTGATCAGAGAGAGGTTCTCCAGGGAGGGGTCCTAGCACAACAAAGAATCAGCAAGATAACAATGGGAATGAAATATGATGAGGGTCTTTTAGGGCTAGAAGGACACTAAGGGCTATTTGAATTCACATTATTCACAACAGAGGTCTAAAACTGATGTAGCAAAGTAACTTTCCCAGGAAACAGCAATTAGAAGTGGGGCTTATTCCACCTCAGTGCTCTAAATACTGAATTGACATGCACATCTGACACAACAGGACCTCCAGGCTTTTTAAAGGATTAATTATTTAAATCTTGTGTCCCTGAGCAAGCTACTGAACCTTCCTGTGCCTCATCTGTAAAGCAGAGGTAGGAAAAGGTTCCTTCCTACCAAGGTGGGGATTAGACACGACACTGGTGAGCTCTTCAGGTAGATGCTTGACCATTTGGAAGTACCATGGATGTGTTTTTGTAAGGAACATTAGTGTGTGGATAAGAATTAACTACAGGGTTTCAACACTTCCTTTGATTTGTAGCAGGCTCAAGAACATGTGATGATTAAACAGAATTAAATCACCGGTCTCCAATCCAAAGCCAAATCAAGACCAGTAAGCAGCAACTTTACCTGAAACAGGGCAGGGGTTTCAAAGAAGTTGAACTGAACCCTGGAAGCCAGTTCTACGTCATTAGTTGGCAAATTACTCATCAGTGACGAAGGGAGAGTAATGGCACCAATACTATTCTCAGGAACCTGGGTTTCCAGAGAAACCTGGAGATCAAGTAAGAGATAATAAAAGTGAGTTGGTACAATAAGGTGATCAAAAACACAACTCAGTGTGAAGGGAGGGGCCTGAAGGAGCTTGGTCTGTGATCTGACTTTAGTGTCCCTTGATCCCAGTCCCTTATAAAGGGTGGATAGAAAGCACTAGAAGCAGGATTACTTTTCAGCACCACTACATACAGCAGTGTAGTTATAAAACTTCTTAAATATGTTGAAATTCATCTTTATGCCTAGGTCCCCCAACTTCCCAATATTCCTCCATGAAATTTCATGAAGATACCATTCCTTGCCATCCTTCCACAGACCAACATACCAAACACCACCCACCCACTTTCCACTATCCAGATATTAAAGGGTTAACATAGGCACAGGACCCTCTATGCAAATTATATATTTGTTTGAATGCTGGAGATTGAATACAGGGCCTCATGTATGCAAAACATGTCCTATACCACTGACTCACATCAGAAAACAATGTCAGCCAGTTTTTATTCTCTTGGTGTTTCGCTGGCTGCTCTGTACACCAGGTTGGCCTTGAACTCAAAGAGCTCCACCTGCCATCATCTCCTGAGTACTAACATTAAAAGACTCAGAAATGCAAGCTTTTGAAAGCTGAATATCACCCCCGATAATCAACAGTAATTGCCTCCATCAGGAACCACAACAGGGACTCCAATCATGCACAAGAAAACGTTTCTATAAGAAATAAGATTGTACCTGAAGATTTGCAGGGTCTTGGGCTGCAAAGGTCATTGAGTTGAAATTACTGGCATTCACTCTGACCACAGCAAGAGCCAAAGAAGGGGAAGTTAGACTGATGGTTGTATTTGGAAAATTCAGCTGTAAGCCAATGTCATCTACCACTTTTAGCAGCCTGTAAAGACAGTTGGCAGTTTTGATTTAGTCCTCTTTTCTCTTTCTCCCCCATTCTAATATAAGGTAGCAACTGGAAATCATGCGCCTAGTCCTTGAGAGCAAATACTTGGCTATCACTAGTCACATAAGCAGTATATTTAGCATTAGCGGGAGTCCCCTTAGCACCCTGTAATATACATTATGTAGGTAAATTGCTATGCATTGTTAAACGTTGTTAAAAGGGAACTCTTGGAGTAAGGAGGGCCCTCCTGTACTTGACTCCAGCATGTTTATTTCTACAGTTCTCCAAACTGTTATTTAAAGCACCTTTTCCTGGAACTGGCTGCTTCTCTAATTCTGTAACAGGGAGAAAGGAAAAAACCAAGCAGCAAAGTATATTAAAAAACAATGTGTCCTTGAGAAGAGCTAGAAGTGAACTATTTACAAGGTAAGTTACTATTGCTTATCTCATAATATAAAAATGCCTACATCAGGAACTGGAGGCTGAAAGCTCACCCATGGAGGTGGCAAAGAAGACCCTTTCCCCTGAGTCTCTCAACTGGGAAATCTAGTGGACTGTCTCAGTTGGTTTCTGCTAGATGTTTGTAAGTCCCCAATTTGAAAATGTCATCCTTTGCTTCCTTTCTTAATTGGGCTACTTTCATCAACTTTTTTCTGCTGAATGTTTTGAACCCCCAATTTACTGATGTTCTGCTATCTGTTGCTTCTTTCTGTCACCCAATATTTATTCTTGCTTTTGCTTGTTATATGTTTAATAAACTCATTCATTCAAAACAGAAAGCTCTGCTACTATGGCTCATTCTCTGAACCAGGCAGAAGACACCCTTTCTGTTGGCTAAGTCATACCTTTGAGCCAGAGGGGCTAGCAAAGCAGGTGGAGAGTGGAGGAGTTTGCTGACTCGGTTTACCATTTCGCCTGCAAGGTTAGGCTCTAAGCCTCCCAAGGACAACACTTTCTCCATCTGTGAGACTTGAGCCTCTAGATCAGGAACACTGCTGGTGTTGACAACTTCTGTATTAAAAAACAAAGTCAAGTTATGAATTCATGATGTGAAAAATCACTTCTAAAGATAAAGATATATAGACCCTATAATGTGGTCAGCTTACTCTTAGGTATTTGTCAAAAAAAAAAAAAAAGCAGATGTATGTGTTTAGAAGACTTAGTTGTGATTTTTCATAGTGGCCTTTTTTATAATAGTTTTAAACTAGAAATAACCCAAATGTCCAAGAACTGAAAAATGGATGGATAAGTTAGGGTGTCTCCACAATGGAACATTATTTAGTGGTAAAAATAAATTAGATACTAATACATTCAACAATATGGATGGTTCCCCACTTGTTCAACACATTATGCAAAATAAAAAAATCCAAACTCAAAAGGACACATTGTATATGATTCTCTTCATATGACATTTTAGCAAAGTTAAAACTACAGGGAAACACAATGAATCAGTGACCAGGGGTAGGGGTAAGTTCTGAATTCAAAGAGACACAAAGGAACTGTAGAGGTTGTGAAAAAGTTCTATCTCTTGATTGTGATGTTGGTTACATGACCACAGATGCTTATCTAATGCCATAAAACTATGTAAATTTCATTTATTCATAGAACTGAAAAAATTTTATTGTATGTAAATTATATTTCAGTAAGTCTGACTAAAAATATAAAACCACATCACATACAGTGATATAAATACTAATAATTCACTAGTATTTAATTTATATCATTTGGACAGAATTTTTTTTTATTAACTAATTTATTTAATTATTAAAGATTTCTGCCTCTTCCCCGCCACCACTTCCCATTCCCTCCCCCTCCCCCAATCAAGTCTTCCTTCCTCCTCAGCCCAAAGAGCAAGCAGGTTTCTCTGCCCTGTGGGAGGTCCAAGGACCACCCACCTCCATCCAGGTCTATTAAGGTGAGCATCCAAACTACCTGGGCTCCCACAAAGCCATTACGTGCAATAGGATCAAGAACCCATTGCCATTGTTCTTCAGTTCTCAGTAGTCCTCATTGTTTTTATGCACACTACTAGAAGCTTTTTATGAACAAGAAATTATGAAGTAAACAGTCAGATTATGTTATTTTTAAAATTAAAATTAAATTAAACATTAACGACATAAACCTGTTTTTAACAACAAAAATCTCTGTGTCTCTGTCTATCTGTCTTTCTGTCTGTCTGTCTGTCTGTCTGTCTCTCTCTCTCTCTCTCTTTCTGTTTTTGTGGTACTAAGTATCAAATTTTCTGAGACATGATCTCAAGTAGCCAAGACTGCCCTTGAACTCCTGATCCTTGATCATCCTGTCTTGACCTTCTAAATGCTAGAACTACACCACACTCAAAACTTTAAAAATACAAAAATGATTCTTAAATTTATCACTAATATCTGATTTCTTATTTTGCATATTCCTTTCTGGTCTCTATCCATGTGCATCTATGCTATTATGAACACAGAGTATTTTACACTAGCTGTTATTGGCCTTCATCTCTTCACATCAAGATTTTAAAGTATCCTCACATTTTTGTACAGCTATTCTAATGGTCCACGTCGTTGCACGACAGTCATCGTGTTGAGATAGCAGGTTTGATATAATCACTCTTCTCTTATGGAATCATTAAGCTTTAGTGACTTTTTAACTACTAGGTTATACTCAGATGAGCATCTGCTATGCTACACTTCTGCTGTCCTAAAAGTAGAAGCATAGGCTCAGGGTCCTCTTGATGGGCTAGTCTGTTTGATTGCTTCTAAGAGTCAATAGGAATAGCTATGGAAAAAAAAAACACTGTTGGCCTAGGGCAAAGAATTTCAATTATAATATATTATTCAGCCATTAAACTTTCTCTTCAACTATGATTCCATAATTTTGCCTAAAATTTCTACATTTATTTTAAAATAATTTGAGAACAGTGCTTATTGGGAGAAATAGTAAGTCACCTAGAAGAAGCTCCAAATCCCCTTGGGGATGCTGGCATGATGGTAGAGGAGCAGAAACCATAACCTGAGCTCCACAGTAATATACTAAATTTGGCTTTGTTTCCCATCTTCTAATTTCTTCTTCTTCTTCTTCTTCTTCTTCTTCTTCTTCTTCTTCTTCTTCTTCTTCTTCTTCTTCTTCTTCTTCTTCTTCTTCTTCTTCTTCTTCTTCTTCCGTTTCTTCCTCTTCTTCTTCTTTCTTTTTTTGTTTCTTTTGAGACAAGATTTCTTAATAAACAAGGCTAGCCTCAACCTCACAGAGACCCAAGTGCTGGGCTTAAAGATGTGTGCCACAACAAACCCATCCTCTGATTTCAAAGGAAGGCCTGCTTCTTATTCATGGAACTAAAGTTCCAGACACTCTGGAATACTCTGTGTTCCTTTCCCCTCTTCCCTTTATTCCCACACTACTAAGCCTACGGTGGCTCTTGGGAACTGTTTGCAGTGTCCATGGCTTTTCCATATATACTATTGCTCCTAGTCAAATGAAACTGGCGTCAGTTATCCAAACATCATCACATGGAATAGATCAGAACGTGCCAATCTGTTCATTTTAGCTTTTGGTGCATGTGAGGTTTTAAGCCTGGGTCTCCCAAATGTTTCAGAAGAGCGACTTAAGGGGGTCTTATCATGTGTCTTGATTTGCAAGGTGGCAGCTGCATTGTAGGAAGCCCAAATCCCAACATCCACGATCAGCTTGGCTTCTCATATTTACCTGTCTCACCAGGAGGCATGCTGATGGTGATCACTTTTTCAGGGACAGATGGTGTTGATGTGACAAGAGAAGAAAGGGAGGACTGTGTAGGTGGCAGGCTATGAGGAAGATCAGTTTGGGGCAGAGGAGAAGAAGCAGCTACAGGTTGAACAGGCATGTCAATGGCAGGACTGGAAACCAGGGAGGCTGCAGGCTGGGGAGATGAAAGGTGACTCTCTTGTGCCAGAGAGGGTGTGCTTGGGGTCACAGAGGCATGATCAAGGGGTTCATCCAAAGAGAAGTCACTAGCGACGTGGGTCAAAATGGTGGCCTGAGGTACAACTGGCAAGGGCTTGCTGGAAGAAGATAATGGTGGGCCATGTGGCTGATAAGCAAGACAGACAACAGGATCCTTCAGTTCGCTAAAGGACAAAATCAGAGAGACACATATGAGACACCAGTAAAGTACTGAGGGCTGAGTCACCACTCCCAGTTGCTTTCTGGTACCACCAAGTTAATAGGGTTTCATGCTAAAAGACTGGACACTTCACATTCTCTGGGCCTCTGGCACTGACTTCTGCCCCTGCTTCCTTCATACTTCCCAGGGAAAGAAATTAGCATTACTCTACAAATCGCAGTGGTGATTCCCTGATAGATATATGGCTGCTCTACAGCTCTATGTCATACTAACTTTCAGTCGGTTGAGGGGATCTTATAACATTCTCTCTGTTTCTGGATGAAAGACATGAAATGTCCCATAACACACCTGGTTTCATTAAACTAGAAATCTGTCTTAACTAATTTCATATCATTGTAGCCAGGTATAGTGGTCACTAGCACATGTAAGTGATCAAGAAATATTGGTTGGATAAAAATATAAACCAAGCTGGGGCCAAAGAGAGTTTCTGGCTTGTCAGTCAACTACCCTTCAATGTTGCTTAAGTTCAGTAGTACTCAACCTTGTCTATACATAAGCTCTATCAGAAAACTTGGAAAACCATATCCCCACAGATAGGCAGACAGACTACATTGCAACTTGAATAGATTTAGAGTCAGCTAGAAGACACCCTATATCTATGAGGGTATTTGCAGACAGCTTAACTGAGGAGAGAAGACCCACTCTGAATGTGGATATCGCCATACCTGGGCTGGGGTCCTGGAGTAAAAAGAAACCAAGAAGAAAGCAAGCTGAGTACCAGCGTTCATCTCTGTCAGCTTTGAGAGTGTGGGTGCAGTGTGAGCAGCCCCACTGACACTTGTGCCACCATAACAAATGAGTCACTTCCCCCTTCAGTTGCCTCTGTTAAGTATTTCGCTCCAGAAATAAGGAATCTAAGATAGGTAGATAGAGGAAGAGATAGAGGACACAGAGTTCCATGGCTTAACCTCACACCTCATTCAGTTGATCTTGGGATAGAGTGTAAGGGATCTCAGGTGAACTTCCTGGTCATCAAAGGTTAAGAACTCACCTACTATCTGTACGTGATCCATCTGTCTTAGAACACACTATGGAGGAGTAACTAGGGTGGACAATAAATCCCCAGGGATGTCTCTGATAGATCAGTTTTAGATGGAGACAGAAAACCGATGAAAATGTGTTCTCAGAGCTTCTCTTAGACAAGAGGAGGGAGGGTGGTTATATTGAGGAGCTGTGCTGGCTAGTCTTATGTCAGTCTGATACAGAAACTAGTTATCTGTCTTAAAGAAGGAAACCTCCATTGAGAAGATGCCTCTATAAAACCAGATGTAAGGCATTTTCTTGATTAGTGACTGACTGGGAAGGGCCCCGCCCATTGTGGGTGGGGCCACTTCTGGGCTGCTGGTTTTGGGTTCTATAAGAAAAGGCTGAACAAGTTATGGGGAGCAAGCTAAGTAAGTTGCACTTTTTCATGACCCCTGCATCAGTTCTGGCCGCCGGATTCCTGCCCTGTTTAAGTTTCTGTCCTGACTTGCTCCACTTATGGACTATGATATGCAAGTGCAAGCCAAGTAAACCATTTCCTTCCCAACTTGCTTTTAGTCATGGTGTTTCATCACAGCAACAGTAACCCTAACTAAGGCAGGAGCTTGAAATAAGCATAACCCTAAGGAAGTGTCAGTGGACTGGGCTGTAGCTTTGTTAGTAGTGTGCTTGCTTATCAGGTATGAAGCGTGGGGTTTGATGCTGAGCACCATATAAGCTGGTGACCCTGGCATTTGGGAAGTAAAGACAGGAGGCTCTGGAGTTCATGGTCATTGACTACATAGTGACTGTAAAATTAGTAGGTTTAAGACATGAAGTCCTATCTTCAGAGGGAGCAAGAGAGTAAGACAGAGACAGAGAGATAGAAAGCCATAGACACAGAGACAAAGAGAGCCCACTGGATTATTTACTCAATGCCCATGAGAGGCCTTTCTCTTTGTCATATACTACAGCAATCTATCTGACCATGTTGTGGAAAGGGGCCTTGCAAAGTGTACATGAGGCTGTCTTTAGGACATACGGAACATGCAGAAGTCAGACTCCCACTACAGGCTGCCATCATAGGGTTCCGCTAGAAAGAGGCCGCTTTATATTCCCATTGGTCATGCTCGTTCCGACCCTTCAGCTCCTTGAGTGAAGCAGCCAAGCCAACAACGGAGTAGTAGGACAACATAATTCTTCAATGCTAGGGCCTAGAGGCCGTCCCATACAGCTGGTCTGAAATTCCTGGGACTGAGCACAGGCACGAGTGCCTCTTTGAACATTCTTCCTGGCAGAGGGCGGCCTATGTGCAGTCACGTGCATGTGCTGTGCACTTAGCACCTGATGACTGCTAAAGAGCTCTAGACCTGACTCATCACCACCCACACCCAAACCTAGAGCAGTCCTGGCACCCTAGAAGGGTATTCCGGCACATTAGCATGTTTTCAAAGTGTCCCAGGTGTTTCTAGCAATCCGAAGGACGCAGTGATCATACAGTTCCAGCTCAATAGCTCTCACGTTTGGCTTCACATTAGAATCATCTCACTCCAGGTTTGTAAAAACTCAGAAGCTTGTGCTATACCATACCAATTTCTGAAGGTAGGAGGTGGGAACTGTTTTCTTTTTATCTCCCCCAATGACTTATGCATAAGGCCATGGGTAAAAAAATATCATCGCATCACTCTATTGCCTGTATCCTTAGTCTTCAAAGTGGGGGTAAGAAGAAAAGTGTACTGGCGCACACCTTTAATCCCAGCACTGGGGAGACAGAGGCAGGCAGATCTCTGTGAGTTTTAGGCTAGCCTGGTCTGCATAATGAGATCCAGACCAGCCAGAGTTACATGATGAGACCTTGTCTTCAAAACAAAACAAAACAAAACATCTATGTCAAAGTGGGGTTCAGGGACCAGCAGCACTGGCTTCCTCCAGGAGTTTGTTGAAAATGCAGAATATCAGGCTCACGGGGTCACAGTTCACATTTCAAATGTTGTACCGGGACCGATGCATATGGGAATGGTTGAGACCAATCAAATTCACTTTCTAATTTACAGAGACTAGTTTATTTCCCGACGTGACCTAAGACTTTGAAGGTAGAAAAGCACCTGCTCTAGAACGGACGTGGATGTGTGGTAGAGAACGAGAGCAGTGACCAGGCATGAGCCTGATTATGCCCTGTTTTCTATGGCCTGCTTCCTCCTAATAACTCTGAACGGACAGCCTTTTAGAGGGGATGGATGCTGTCTTAAGAGGGATGACTTTTGCTTCAGTTCTGACATCCTATCCTCTAAACAGTTCTCACCATCTCGCTTAATGGAGGATGTTATGCTTAATAGGGCATGTTTCTCTTCAGTCTTTATTGCAAAAATGCTACAGATCTTTAGAGAATGTTAACTGTCTCATGAGCCCAGTGTTTTAACATAGCCCAGCTATATGACCCATTTTGGGCTGACAGGGTACACTTAGCCTTCTCTTCCCATATGAGAAGCTTCAAATTTTAAGTTATGCATGTCTTTTCTCTTTTATTAAAAATAAACTTTTGTCATACAGTATATTCTGATTACAATTTCTCCTACTTCAACTCCTTCTAGATCCATATCCTTTCTCCGGGCATCAAAGGAACAATAATAAAACAAAAAGGAACAAACTGAAATAGGACAAAACAAATCAGAAGGGAAAGAATCAAAGAAAAAGCATGAAAAACATGTATAGATGCAGACACACACGTTTGCACACATAGACATCCCATAAAAACATAAAGCCAGACATCATAATATACATACAAAGAACCTATACAGTTAGAAATACTCTATTGTTTTCTGACTATAGAAAATTCTGTAAAGTAAAAGAAAGAAAAGGCAGAGAAGAGGAAAAGGAGAAGGAGGGAATGGAGATAATAAAATATTCTGGCAGGACAGTCATGGGTAGTCATGTGAATATTTTCTTTGGTTCATTCATTTTTTTCTATGTCTATTTTGTTATATTCATGACCACATTATATGTAACTTTTGCAATTCTTTCCAGTTCCCCTCCATAAAGAATTGAGTTTATAGAAGAGATTCTCAGTTTTGATTGTACATTACAATCGCCTAAAGTGTCTTTACCCCCTTTAGTTTGCATTTTTGAGAGAGGGTCTTACTCTATGCAGTCCAGGCTGAAATTCAGACATACTATGTGACTCAGGGTGGCCTCAAGCTCAAGGGGAGCCTCCTACCGCAGCCTTTTGAGAGAAGGGCTTTAAAGCCTTAAATACCCAGGGTATATCTCAGCTCATTCTGCACCAAAATATATATCTGAGGGTGGAGATTGGGAATCAGCATTTTCAAAAACTAAAATTTGAGCTAAGTTTTGGCTTATAGAAAGATGTCCAAACAAGAGTTCCACATGTCCTTCATCCAGCATCTTCCAAGTGTCTTTACAAGATTGAGAAACACTGTCTTTAGACAGTGGTCCAAATGGAAGCTCCACAGAACAGAAAACCGTTTTCTCTAAAATTGAAAGCTTCTATTCAGTTTGAAAATCTTGATCATCCTTAGGTACTGTGGTGGTGTGGAAGAAAATGCCCCCGCCCCCATAGGCTTATAAGGAGTGGCACTATTAGAAAATGTGACTTTGCTGAGGTAGGTGCGGCTTTGTTGGAGGAAGTATGTCACTAGGGAGCAGGCTTTGAGGTCTCAGATGCTCAGGTCCTGCCCTGTGTGGCCACCTTTTCCTGCTGTCTGCAGATCAAGATGTAGAACAGTCAGCTCCTTCTCCAGTACCATGTCTGCTTGCATGCACCATGATTCCTGCCCACGAAGATAATAATGGACTAAACCTCTGATACTGTAAACCAATCCCAATTAAATGTTTTTTTTATAAGAGTTGCCATGGTCATGGTGTCTTTTCAAAGAAATAAAACCCTAAGATAGCTAGTATGGTGATTAAATATTATATGTATATACCATTTTATTACCACATATTAATTAGTTTTTGCTATTTATTTATTTATGAGGAGCTCAGAAAAATATGTTACATACCACTGCAGTTTTTCTAATTCTTCTGGTGAAGAAGGGCAGGGAGTCTTGAGAGAACAGCAGCACTGTTCTAAAGGGGACAAAAAAATAAAAGGAAAAGGAAATGCATGGTTAAGAAGAAAACAAAATCTGGGTGGTGGTGGCGCATGCCTTTAATCCCAGCACTCAGGAGGCAGGCGAATCTCAGTGAGTTTGAGGCCAGTTTGGTCTACAGAGCTAGTTCCAGGCCAACCATGGCTACACAGAAAAACCCTGTCTCAAAAAACTAAAAGAATAAAGCAAAATAAAAGCCCAGACTCGTATAATATATGATTATTATACTGATAGGTTGTGTTTTTTAAAGAGTAATTGTCTAGAATCAGTGATAAAATTTATTTACTGTGTTTATATTAACAATTATATATAAAATACATGCTAAAATATTTATTGACTTTTTTCTGTTTGATTGTGTATTTGCAATATATATCTTCAGAAACTCCCAAGAGGGATTAAGAAGTAAACATATCCTGGAGAAAATTAGCTTCAGTGAAACAGACCAGGCATAGAAAATCAAATATCACGTGATCTTACTTTACTTGTGGAGTCTACAAAGGTCAAACTCATGGAAACCGAGAATGAAATTGGGGGTTACCAGACCATTTCAAATGAAAAATTGGAGAATTTTTTATTATAGGCTAGAAAATTCAGTTAGACTTCAAGAGACTTATTATGTGACATGGTGACTATAGTTACTATATTGTATACTTGAAACCTGCTGAGAGTAAACTTTGATGTTTACTCATCTCAACAGAAAAATTTAAGCATATGAGATTATGCATACGCTAACTAGCCTTCCTTAGAAATTCTACAAAGAACACCAAAACATCAGTGTACACATAAACACACATAGCTTACTTATTGAATAAAGATGAATCAGACAAGGCCTAGCAACAATCCACTGAATACTCTACTTAAAGCCCTTCATCTCAATAGAGGTTTTAAAATAATGTTTTCAGACAATATATTGATAGTTTATAGGAAAACAGGAAAAAAAAAGAATCTTTTTAGAGATAAAAATTCACATGAAAAAGAGCACAGCCGGCCGGGCGATGGTGGCGCACGCCTTTAATCCCAGCACTTGGGAGGCAGAGGCAGGCGGATCTCTGTGAGTTCGAGACCAGCCTGGTCTACAGAGCTAGTTCCAGGACAGGCTCCAAAGCCACAGAGAAACCCTGTCTCAAAAAACAAAAACAAAACAAAAAAAAAAACCAAACCAAAAAAAAAAAAAAAAAAGAAAGAAAAAGAGCACAGCCGCAGACAGAGACATCTTACCCATTTGCCAAATCTGTACAGTTGTGAAAGTAACCATCATGGCACACACATCTGTCGTATCGTTCAGTTTTATTGTGAATGTACAGTTTAATGTGCTGTAAAGAGAAACACACAGCCAATGTTAGTATGTAGGGATAGTATATATATTGGAAATGTGTCTATACTTTGTAATTGATTTTGCAAACTCAAGAGTGAGGAAAGGGACACTTAAAAGTGTTTACTTTGCAATATTACCCCAGTAGCCTTACAAACACCCATCTTGTAGAGTGTGGTGGCTATTATTGGTTGTCAACTTGACTACATCTATAAGTAACTAAAATCCAAATGGCTGTGAAGGATCTTTTCTAAATAAGCTCTTTGAAGTGTGAAGAACCACTTCTAATCCAGATCTTTGAGGTGGGAAGGTCCAACCTTAATCTGGGCCACACCTTCTGCTGGCAGCCTACGTAAAGAGCAAAGGAGAAGGAAGTTTGTTCTCTCTTTGACTGCTTGGTATCACTCTCAATGGCAAGTTCATTCCTTCATTGACATTAGAGCCTACTTCTTTGGGATTCCAGAGTATACTGATGACCAGTTGAAACATCCAGCCTTGAGAACTGAGCAACTACTGGATGCTTGGACCTTCTTGTGGGAGATAACCATTGTTAGAATAGCTGGACTATAGTCTGCTAGTCATGTGTGTGTGTGTTCTATAAGTTTTGTTTCTCTAGAGAACCCTGACCAATACATACAGTCTGTACTTTACCCTCAAAACTCTACTATAAGAGACATTAGGCTCACATTCACGGATTCTTCAGACCAGAGACCTTCAGTCCACACCTAGATTCAGGATTGTTTTGCAGGCATGCAACTTGACAGCAAAGATAAGCACCTTGACATTTTTAATTTTTGCTACCCCCCCTAAAAAACCTGACCATTTGCCTAGTGCCCCTAGACATTTCAAATTTCAGCATAGAAAACTTTTAAAAAAACCAGTCTAAGATAAATGGTAAGGTCTCTTAAATCCCAAATCTCCTTGAAATTCAGTCTAGATATTAGATGACTAATTATTTAAGCTATTCTCTCCATTTCTAATGATGTAGGTAGAAAGAAATTAATGCTGAAAGTATTGGGGAGGAAGTAGATATCCACAGTATGTAAGAATCCAGCATATAATTTTATGAAAGACTTGCCATAATTTGTGGCCATGAATAGCTGATGAATGAAAATTGACATTTTATAGGGCTTTGAATGCTCAGGGTTCTTGTAGTGAGTTTACCACTTTACAAGTCACTGACTATGCAGCTAGGGACTCCAAAGGATACAACTTAAAACAGTTACCTGTCCAGCCCCCAATAATTGCTTCACTCCTGCATATACTGTTTCCCATCTCTAGTTTTATGCTCAATGTGGTCCTGTCCCCTTATCTCCTTTCCAAAGCTCCTTATTGTAAGTCTTCTTTTCTGCCTGGCATTTACCTTGCTTGACCTAATATGAGCCACTTCAGAGTTAAGGACACTGATGGCCCAGGGAAATGAGAAGAAGGAGGTTGACAGAGTAATTTGTATTTATAAAAATATGAATATAAAATATCACTGGTGTTTGTGTTAGAGGAAAGTCTCTGAGTTGAAAATTTAACTAAGCTTCCTTGGTGCTTTATTTCAATCAATGGAGAAAGGATTCCTATAAAAAATTAAAAATAACTTACTTTTGAGTCTCTGCTGTAGCACATACTATAAAGTAAGTCTGAAATAAATAAAGAAAAATATATTCATTACTTCATCAGCTAGAAATGTCAGAGAAGACGATCCAGGGCTAATCACAGAATTTCCGAACCACAACTCCTGGAGATATTGTACAGTCCTGTTGAGTTCCCAAAATAGTATATTCAGGCCATACACACTCTGTTTGGCTGCCCCAGTGTCAAGAGAGCTCACTTGTATACCAGTTAGCTCAATCTCCTGCAGGTTTTATTGAAGAAACTTTCAGTCTTACCTAACAGCAATCCTACCTCCTCACAGTGGCCACCTATAGCTCCTAGTTCTGAGATTTGGAACAATGCAATGGGTTCGTTCACTGTCAGATAGATTTGGGAGAACCTGAATGTGAATCTCCAAGAACACAGAATTCCATACACTCCCTTGAAATAATGACAAACACGGTAAAGGGTATATATACTATGGTTACCTCACTTAAAGTCTGTAGCGTTTTGTTGAGCTCTGATCGCCTGTTAATAGAATGAGAGAAATTAACATGAAGGAGACCATTAGTTATGTGAAATTTGAAACATGTAGCTTTTTAAGCAGTTAGATTGAGCATGTGGTATGTACTGCTTACAGTGTTCACTCTGAAGAAATACGGGGTATAATGAGAGATTGCTATGTAGGGGCAATCAATTATTTATAAGACAAGGAAAACCAACCAGATGGGAGATGGATCAGCCCTAGCTAAGAGCAATATATAAATTATGGTTGAGCAATCATGTGATTCATTAGGCTACTGCAAACCCCAAGGCAGCTTCTTTTGGCAGACAGCCAAAGGAAGAGCTGGCCCGGGGCAAAGATATCTGAAAAAGGTAAGCCACTCATCCCGGGCCTCTGATTAATATCTCATCTGCCATCAATGGACACAGCCTTCTCTCTCCAAGACTCCGGCCCTGTCTCCCCCTCCTCCAACTCCCCTGTGGGGATTTCTCTCATTCTTTGCCTCCATTCCTGCTCCTACAATATTTTCATTTTTTCTGCAATGCCCATTGTTCCTTCTCTGACTTTTGAATCACTGTTGTTTCATGACAATATGAACAAATGGTATATAGTAAAGTGTATCCCATCTTTTGACATTGTGGCATAATGTTTTCATCTACAAAGTTCATATTTAAAAAACATGCAATCGAGTTACCAAAACAAGTCTAATGATGTCTTAAGTATGTTTGCAATTTTGTGCTGGGCCTCTTTTCATAGCTCTCCTCAACCGCATGCGGCTTGCTGGCCTTAAGTTGAATACTCCTGTATGAAATCTGGGCTTGAACTTGTCTAACAATAATGCTGGATAATGAATTGTATTAAAATTCAAATACCGATTCAGATGAAGTTGTTGTTTAATTTCAGAGCAGCAGAGGGAACAAGCTCAGGGGACTGTTAGCTGGCAACAGATAACTGGTTAGTTTGCAAAATGGGCAAGAACCAATTTTCTCTGTATCTTTTACGTTGCTCTATCCTATTCTTGGTCTCCAAAAGCAAAAACTAGCTCAACTGTATCTTTCTACATGGTGTAGATGAAGTTTTAAAGCAAACAGCAGATCACTCACTTCAGTTCGCCTAGAGACCGGACTCCAGTGAAAGTGCCATTAGCCGTTTCTCGATTCTGTTGGAGGTGAGAATTCATTAAGAAAACAACAAGCGCCATCTTTAAACACATTCTCTGACAAGAAGTTTCGTTTTTATCCACACAAAGAATTACTCCCTAAAGAGTGAATCCTAACTCTCTAAACTAGTGATGATCAAACTGAAGTGGCATAGATAATGGGGGTACCCAAGAGTGTATCCATATTGGCTGAGCCAGTCTGGCTTTATTTTTAAAGTGTCAGAGTCAATGAGTTCTGTATTTTTTCTGTTCAAGGGTTTTCCCCAAACCTCATGACAGGTTTCAGAGTTAAGGTACAACAGTGTAGAAAGGGAAATTGACGGTGCCATTCCTGTATTCCTAGCACCCAGACCAGGGCCTAGCATATAGTAGGCATTTAGGAAATAGTCAAGGAATGAACAAGCACATTTGGCCTAGATCCTCTGGCTCAGTTTAGGTTGCAAAGGTGTGCATCACTGTATTTGGTTCTCCCAAGTGGGGAACACAACCAGATCTGGAAAATTCTTATTAGACTCAAAATACATATACATACATAATATATACATATATATTTGTTGCTAGGAATTTCTAAAGTAATTCAATACTTTTAACTGGTACTTGGACTGTGCAAAATTACCATTCTTATTCAGCAAGCAAACTCAATAAAACTAAAATAGAAGTATTAGAAAAATAACATTATTATTATGAATTTAAGCCCTTAGCACAAAGCCAGAAAGTCAAGGAGACATATTTTACTTAAAGTTGTTCATAAATCAAACATATCAAGAATCACAAATAATCTGAATCTTTGGAAAACCTTTAAACACACGGAAATATACTTTGGTTGGAAGATTGCAGTTAAAGAAAATCTTGAAAGCCTACCTGGGTTACATTGTGGGCGTCATCATATTGAAACACTATCTCACCTCTAAAGAACACTAGAAATAAAATTTCAGAAAGAAATGTAAGACTTGTGTCCTTATAGTTTGAGAATGAATACAACACATTACAAGGTCATTGCATTCTTTTATAAAAAGTTTAATCATAATCTTCAATTTGAATCCTACTCCCCTATTGGTGGTTATTCATTGCTTGCCCACGGAATTTTCAGAAGATGGGAGCTGTAAATTTGATGTAGGAATTCAGTAAGAGAGAATGTCACCTGCTGCCCAAGATGTTTTCAGTTCTACCTGCTGAAACTTTTTGTATTTTAAGGGTAATTGGGGACTATGGATCCAATGTGACCTTTCAAAGAACATCTTTGAGAGCTGGAATTACAGTGATATAGATGAGTTAGAGAAAATTTGTTCCTTAGCAGCTAAGCAGTCCCATAGAAGTCGATTGTTCATCAGTTTTTAAATTTGTTTTTTTTTTTTGAGAATTTCATACACTAGTATTTCAATTACACCATTTTCCTCTCCTCCCTCCAACTCCCCCCAATCTCCACCTGGCCTTAAATTCAGGGTCTCTTATTCTTTAATTATTATTGTTACACACACACACACACACACATTTAAAAATATAATCTGCTGAGTTCATTTAATGAAATTTTATACTGATACACAAACTTCAAATAATATAGCCTATAATTACTAAAAATAAGGATACTTCAAATCTGTATAAAATTATGCACTTTTAAAATCGGGATTTTTGGAAACTTGTTTTGATCCTCTCTCTCTCTCTCTCTCTCTCTCTCTCTCTCTCTCTCTCTCTCTCTCTCTCTCTCTCTCCTCTTTGTGTGTGTGAGAGAGAGAGACAGTTTGTCACCCTCACATTCTTGTTGAGTGCATATGTTCACAGCATAAGTGTACTGTGAATACAGTAGTTCTGGTTGCATGGACAACTGAAAAGCTACCACCTTTTGACCCTCAGCCTAATTCTTCCTGGCCAGATAGCTCCCAGCTTATTCATAGGCCTTTAATGGACCAAGACTGGAAACCTGTAAGAAGCAGAGGTTTCTAGTTTTTGGCAGGATATTGTGGAGTTTCTGGTGCCAGAAGAGTTGGTTCCCTGATGAGGTTGTTTTCAACAGTCACTACAACAAATGGTCAATTCAGTCACTTAATTGGGGAAAACATTACTC
Source organism: Chionomys nivalis (assembly GCF_950005125.1). Taxonomy (NCBI): domain Eukaryota; kingdom Metazoa; phylum Chordata; class Mammalia; order Rodentia; family Cricetidae; genus Chionomys; species Chionomys nivalis. The sequence goes on from NC_080112.1 coordinate 134,637,024, forward strand.
CAACCAGATTTATGACATCTGTTATTCAAGATGACCATTTATAGCCACATGTTTGATTTTCAGTTATCAAATATGATTTAGACACAAAATAGAGCCAGACATTAGTCCCAGCACAAAACGTAGGGGATTCTTACAAATGATGACATTATGGGGATACAGTAAAGAGAAGGGTAAGAGAGGGGAGAGAGAAAAAGGAAAAAAGAAGAAAAAGTTATATAAATGTGTAAAAATAAAATGTATCCAATATTTTTTTGCATATGTGGTGGTAGGGATCGAACCAAGAGCCACATAATATGAGGCAAATATACTAGCATTGAGCCATGCCCTTTGCCTATTTTAAGAAATCTAAATAAGCTAACAGCTCCCTCTTAGAGTGTCCCTGAAACATATCAACAGAAAGCGCAAATGAGCTAGTCTCACACTCACGCAATAGCAAGTGTTGGTAAAATACTAAGTTTTAGATTTTATTTTTAATTATGTATGTATGTATGTATGTATGTGAGTTTGTGAGCATGAATGTAGTGCCCTTGGAGATGAGAAGAGGGTGTAGAGGGTGATTGTGAGCTGCTTATACATGCTAGACACCAAGCTTCAGTCTTCTGTAAGAGCAATATGCTCTTTTAACCTCTGAGACATCTCCTCATCCACAAAGTATTTAAACAGGAGATTTTCTTGTTTTCTAATCTATCCAATCATATTTTTACTTGAAATATTACCTATATTTTTCAGACAAAATATAACACTATAACTAGGAACAAAGCAAAAAAGGTAAAAATTCCTCTAATGATTACTGAAATTGATAGCAAGACTTTATATCATAAAATACATCATTATCTTCCTTTTCTCTCTACCCATGATCCCCAGTCCGGTTCTGACCTGCCACATCATATTTTTCTGTTTTTCACATTTGCTTTCATTGGTTTTAATAAGGAAGAAAGCCCAGAGAGCCAAATCAATGGGAGAAAAGAGACTGTTTCATGCCTCTGGCCCATGGCAAAAGGAAAAAAAATATTTCTATTTCAAAAATAGCATGTTCTCAAGGGATTTCCACCTCAATGTTAAAAACATAGTGGACAGTCTTAGAGATGGCAAAGCATTTCAGACACTACTGGGATCAGCATTTAATTAAACATCCGAAGGCTCGAAGGCTCAACATTCTAAAAGCCTGGTTTGTTTTACTTTTAGAAAGGATAATACCCTGTTTTTGAGTCATATAACTTAAGGTCCTATAAAAAGACTTGAGGGATTTACATATTAAATAGTGACTTATGACAATCAATAATAATTTTATTATTAACTATATTCATGAATTAATTCTAAGATTACTAGAACTAGTATGGATTTAAAGCTAAAGTGAAAATGCTAGTTATAGAGCCCATGCTTCATATTAAGGGAGTTGATCTATCTTCTCTGACTAAAAAATGGAAAGATAATTTCAGCCAGGTCTAAAAGTTGCTTTTGATCTTATTAGGGACTTTTAGTAACCTGGTTGTTAAAAAAATAAAAAGGCAGACCAGAAAGGTACATGCAGACACAACAGGATTTTCCCTGAGGACCAAACTTCTCTGGTAATGTGGAATGCTCACTAGAACTAACCTGAGTCATTGCAAATAGATGACAAATTGCAGATATTTCTCTGAGATTTGACTCCTGAAAAAAGAAGAAGAAAGAAACCCAGCTGGTTAAGCATGTTAATAACTGTGCTCATATACTGCATTGTCAAGAATATTGGCAAACGAAGGCATCTAATGTAGACCAAAAGCATAAAAAAGCTAAACAGAATTGGCTGGATAGATTGCACCAAGAATAACAGAATGTGTTCTTACTTCGATGAGCAGCTATGGGCTGTGACTCTAGCACTCCTTGGCGTACCACTGTCTGACCATCAACCATTCTCTGAAATTTCTTTGTCACCTTTCTAATTATTTCTCCTCCTGTCAAATTTAAGTAGCGAACCATGGAAACAAATCATGCATAGAGAATCAGGGCTACTCCTGAATCGTGGGCCTTCCTTCCCTTCCAAAGTAGGAAAATCCTAGAACACTCTAACGTTGGTCTTAGCTCATACAGAGTGCTCTACAAATACACATTAGAAATAATAGTAATGTTCCAACTTTGACTTCCTGAACAAAAATTACAGAATTCAAAGTATATTCGCTGAGCACTTACTATATTTTCTGGATCTTACTCATACAGACCCTACCCTCAAGGAGCTTACACTCTGGTGGGTGGTCAGTCAGGGAATAAAAGTGTGGCATGGTGGCGTTTACAATCTAGAGGGTGATCCTAACCAGGAAATAAAAAGGTTGTGTAATGGACAGGGCATCGGCCACACAAACACACGAAGAAGAAAGAGATGAATGGGAGATTAAATGAGCCATGTTAAAAGCAGATCAACCTGAGAGACACTTTCTCCTTTGTCAAAGAAGTGTATCTTTTGGTTTGATTTGAAAAGAGCTCAAGGTTCCATTCAATAATTGGATCTTTCTGTTGCCATGGCAGAAATCCACAGAAGATGGGAGGGTGGGGAAGGCAAATGCTGTTGAGGTTCTCAGTAAACTAGTGAAGGAACAAAGATCATTAAAAAGATTATGTGTTAAACAATATTTTGTCTCCTTGTTGTGTCTTCTTTGGTCAGAATTATATATTCAGTGACCAAATGCAAGTTTATTTCCATTGCGTGTTATGACTTTGTTCTTGTGAGAGAAATTAGTTTGGATGCAAATGAAAATTGTAATTTGACTTAGTGCCCGTGATATGGTTTCTGTCAGAATGATTTATTTGTGTTCGAGTGGCAAGCTTCAGCCACTCGACAGCAACTGACTGTCACACTGTACAACATGTTATAACTGTATAGACGGCAGGGAGTAGCGCTTTCTGTGGCCTTTCGACCGCTCCTCTCTTGCTTTCTCAGCTTGTCATTCTCCTCCAGGCTTTATCTGCACCTCCACTGCTGCTCTTTCTCAGTGAGAATTTTCTTTCCCATTTCTAGAACTGCTAGCTATAATTCCTCCCCCAGTATGTGACCTCCGATAATTCTTTAAATCCTGACTGAGACGAACTTTATCTGAGCATGGTCAGATAGTAAGTATTTTAGGTTTTGTGAGCTAGATGGTTTCTGCTGCAACAACTCAATTCTACGTAGCAAAAAAAGTAGCCACTGAAAATAATTTAAGCAAAGAGGCAGGGCAGTGTTTCAATAAAATTCTATTTACAGAAAACAGGCAGTAAACCAGATTTTCCTACTGAAGTCAATAAAGAGCCTTTGTTAGACAGGTCTTGTGTGCCTGGACTTGCACAGGACACTTAGAAGCACATCATTTCTTCATTTAAAAAATGTTCAATCTTTTCATTCTTTTTTATTATATCTTGTGGATAATCTCATTACCACTAGCCCCTCTATTGCCTACATATCTTAATCATGTTACAAATATCCATGAGTCTGGGATGTAGCTTTGATGGTAGAATGTACACTTAGCATGTGGCAGGGCCTGTGTTCAATCCTCAGGACCCAAACAAACAAACAAACAAACATCCTGGTAGAATCTTTGACTATATCTGCATGAACGTTCTTGTCAGTTAACTGCTTGTTTCCTCTGTCTTACCCTTAGACAAAAAGATTCTTGAGGGTAGGCACTGGTGTCCCATGACTATTACACAGACCAAAACATCTACTACAATTTTAGGTACCCAGTGAATACATATCTATTCATTAAGAACAGATTTTATTTTTAAAAAGTAAGAAAAAAGACAAAGAAATAACAAATACCAGCCATTTCTTTAGTTTTACTTCAGTTATAAAAAGAAAAGTCTTGATATTGATAATAAGTCATACCTGATGCATTGGAGGTTTTTACTATAGTGATTTTAGTTTTTTCTGCAAAGAAGCAATTTAAATATTAGAGCAGAATTGTTGCTTAAAAAAACAATTTGCCATGAGTATCTTTTCTTTTCTTTTCTTTTTTTTTTTTTTTGTGAAGTGCTAAGAAAAGCACACTGTTGACATCTTAAAGATCCCATCAGTCAGCAGCAGAATGAACGGGACTCTCATTCACAGAACACGATGCAGCATTGATCTAGGGTGAGTCTGAAAGTTGGAGTCACATGTTTACACACTTAGATCATACCATTACACATTCCACTTCTTGTGTAATTCTACTTCAATTTTCAGGTATGACTAGTGAATTTATAGTACAGGTGGGTAGAACTAAGATGGAAACAGGGCTTTCAGACTGTAAAGAACAGGTGGCCCAGAAATGAAAGGCCATGTGAATCAGTAGTATATGCTGACTCAAAAACATTGCTACTATAGTTTACACTCAAGAATCCTGATTTCTCCTTTAGAGGTAATGCAGTACTATCCTCGCTGTACTGGTAGATAAACCAGCTCTTAGAGAAGTCAAGACCATCCAACAACTGTTGCATAACAAGCTCATAGTAGAACCAGGATTACTCAATTTAGGGGCTCACAGGCAAATATTAATATCCTCTCAAGAGCCAAGCCTTAGGAATATCTTTCCAAACACATTTGCAGACAAAGTCCACTCTGTAGCCCCCAGATGATGGAGAATCAGGTTCAGAAATCTGGAGGATTGCCAGCTGCATTCAGGGTACAAATTTGCAGAGAAATTCTGTGTTCTAGAGAAGATAGGTAAATTATAAAGGAAAGACTAAGTTCAAAGTTTGGAGACACCCTGAAGAATAAACAATGTCATAGGGACACTTTCGTAAACTTTTGTATGTTTGTTACTGATTGAGTTCACTTCAGTGTGTGATTCATGGACAATGGTTGGATACCACTTTGCACCGTCATCAATAACCCTTTATACATTATTTTGTTTGCCTTGCTGTTTTTCTCTCCATAGAAAATGAAGCAAAACTGTGAAATAAACTTGTATTTTTATAGCTAAATCCCGAAAAGTATTTAACTTCCCTAATAATCAAGAATCAAAAAAAACATAAAGAATCAAGAAGACGATTTAATAATATATAATGTAATCTCAGCAAAGGTACAGTGACATGGCCATTTTCATCCACTGCGGGCAGGATGAGGCAGAGTACAATTTTCCTAGAAGGTAAACAGGCAGTAGTTCTCAAGGGACTTAAAATATTCATACTGTTGACACATTATTTCCAATCCATGGAACGTATCCTATAGAAATCAGGGACAAATGCAAAGATGTTGGCATCAGGGTGTTCATTGCAACAACTTCTATTAAAAGAATACAAACAACTTTAATGCTTAGCATATGGCACACAATGGAATAGCATCAAGTCATTAGTAGCCAGAGGCAATGACAAATACTTACAATTTAATATTAAGTTAAAAGAGACATATAAAATCTTTGTAAGTTATGATTAGTCTGAAAAAGCTATAAACATGGGGGTAAGTATATATATGTATATATGTGATTGCAAATGAATGTATATAATATATATATATATGATCAAAACTGAAAATGTACCAAATTACTAACAATAATAGTAAAGTAAGACTAAAGATGATTTCTATTTTCTTCTTTGTATTTCCCTATATTCTGCATTTTATGAACTAATAGGTGTTGTTGTGATATTCAAAAAACAATAAATGTTCTTTTTAAGCAGCGTAATATGGCCAGAATAGGAAGTTTAGGAGTGTGGTGATAACAGCATAATAGCTCAATGACAGTCACTCACTCAAAGGTTGGACACCTAGGGAAAAAAGCAAAGGAACAACAGAAACTTGTTCCTTTACTAATCCATCAGCCTCAACGTACAAAGAACTCAAGAAGTCACAGAAGACAAGCTATGGCACCCGGAAATAATTTGAAATTACCTGTTTTGTTTAAAGTTGACAACACTTCTGAAGCAGCATCTAAAGAAATAACAAACAGAGTAATTACTGGCAGACTGTTTAAACATTTCAATTTCCTCGAAATCTAGAAGTTAGAGTTTTGCAAAATCTAACTGGTACTAGCCAAGGCAACAACATCCCCAGACCTATTCTCTGTTCTTCAGCCCCAAAATGAATCTGAAGACACTTTCATTCTTTGGGAAGGCACTTTTTGAATGTCTGTTATGTGTGTAACACATGGCAACACTCCAATATTTATTAGAGCCAACTATACCCACTTATGTTAATATTTTTGTCGCATTGCAGAAAAGGGGATGGAAAGATTGTAAGAGCCAGAGGTCAAGAGTGAAGCAGTGTCATCTGGACATGATAGGACTCCTGCACCCACGAACTCACACAGCTCTGGCTACCTGTGAAGATCAGTCCAGTTAACATTGTAGCATGGAATGAGAAGGGTTCATGAGATCCCATCACCCCTAATTGAGGAGCTATGGACAGGTGATGCATTTGTGGGGGAGAGAGAGAGAGTCAACTTTGAGGGCTGACCACCCTTCGGCAGATGGCTCCATATGCAGGAGTATATGGGCAGCACAAATTGGAGTTGATGGGTTATTAACTTTTTAAAAAGAGGATACGAAGTTTGGGGTTGGGTGGGGAGGGGACAGTGAACCTGCAAGGAGCTAGTGAGGAGAGTGGAGGGTGACTCTGGTCAAAATATATTATATGGAATTCTCCCCAAATTAATAAAAATGTTAAAAAATAAAACAGCTGTCCTTTTCTCTCTATGGTAATGAGAAATCCCTTATGGATAGGAAATTTACAACATGAATAACAACTTTGATAGCCCTGGGGATGCCTAGTAGCTTTTACCAGTGACACATTCTTACAAAAAAAAAGTCAAATAGTGCTAGTTTAAGTTTAAAGCTCTTAGGTATTATCAGCCTTTAGGAAGATTTCATTTCAATCCTATTAGATTAAAAAAAATCTAATTAAAATGAATTCTACAGGTATTTCTTTAATGAAACTTATTCTAGAATTTATTATTAGAGATGAAATTTTAGAAAAAAATGGATGTGGCACATGCCTTCATTCTTAACAATTAAGAAGCCAAGGCCAAAGAGCTATGAATTGGACGTCAGCCTGGGCTACATAGTGGGACCTCATCTCAACAAACAAACAACTAAACAAACACAATGCACTGCCATGCTTAAGACGCATCCATATATCCCCCACACGACACACAACACAATAAAGATACCACTGCCAACGCTAAACTGAAAATAATCTTTTCACTGCATGAAGTAATTACACACAAATCTGACAACTGTTGGTTTTTCTCATTGGGCAAATTATGAATTTAATCAGTTTCAATCAGTGTAAGATACATCTATGATTATTTAGCTCCCTAACCACCAACCACAGGGTTGAATTTTATTTTAACCAAGAGATTCTGAGAAGTGTTGTGGTTTGACCAAAATAAGATAGAAAACTGTTTCCCCTCAGAAGGGAGAGAACAGAATGTCCTGCTCCACCTACCTCCCTGGGATATACTGAGATTCTTTGTCCTTTTCTCTAACATGATGAGGAGCCAGAATTTTTTTGTTGCCCATTTCATGCTATTTAAAAATTGATAAGAATCACCCATAAAGAGACTTGCCTTTGAACGCCCTGTCCTCCAAATTCATGCTGAACACATTGAAGTCATTGGATGTGCTTCCCACACTTAAATAATACGTCACGTCAAGTGTGTTGGCATTGTGTTAGAGAGCAGATGAAAAGGAGTACTTAAAGTGTGATCAATGTCTCTAGAATTTTCCTAGAATAGTTACGGTGGGAGAGGGATTCTTTTTTATTTTCCTTCCATGATCAGACATTTTATCAGTTAACCAGAATGGTTTACTTTCACATGCTGGCAGGCCTTAAATTTTGGAGTGCTGGATTATATGGGATTACTTAGTGTCCCCAGATATAATTTAGAGATAGAAATCTTTATTACCACTCATTATACTTCTAGTCATATGAAGGGTTATTTATTTTCCCTTACTTCAGAAACTCAATTCTTACCATTGAGGCTTGCAGTTTCTACCTCTTTATTTTTCCCAAGGAGAAGAAGACAAAGGAATAATTAAAACAAAAGCTTAACAAATTGGACTACATCTAGGCTTAAAGATTTTCAAAATCTTGCCTGGTGTACCATTGGAGTAGGGGACAAGACTGACAAGAGATGATTCAGCTGCAGAGAGAGAAAAAATAAGTGAATACTTTGAAACAATTGTATATCTTTTGAGCCAAGGTTTCAATGTATAGCCCTGGCTTGAAACAATTATTTATGAAATTTTAAGAAGTCGGAATTCTTGAGATACAATCATAAAAAGTAGAAAAAGTGCCACAAGACTCAAAATCATGGAGTCTGCTGCACCTTTAGAATACCATGGCAATAAGTTAGGAGCCACATCAGAATAAAATAAATGAGAGTTTCGTTATTTTTCCAATCAAAAGCGTTCTAGAAAACACTTAAAATAACTTGTTCAACTAATGTCATCGATATCTGTTGTCATGTAGACACCACACTACTATAATGATTCCTGCCAACTGCCAAGTCTTCCCATGGTACACTGTGTGTGTGCATATGTATCTCTAATATTATATATTAGAATATATATATTCTCTAATATTTTATCCCATTTCTTGGCAAGCCATTTTGAAATATGGCTGCTATTAAGTCAATAAATCAAGCTCTAAATTTCTTGTGGAATGACTCTCTTCTTATGCTAGGAAGTCAGTCTACCACACACATTTCACATATTTAAATATTTAAAAGAGTTGATGGTTTTTATCTTGACCTAAACATGGAGAGAATCACAAACACTTCACAACTGAAATATGTCTTCCAGTAAAGAGCTTGCTTTTCAGCTGGTACGGACAAAGCACTTGGCTGGCCTTTCTCAAAATGCTCATGGGGTGGCTGAACACAAACACACACGCTGTCTATCCCATATTATTGCTTTCATATTTTGTCACTTACTATATTTATTCTTTTAAACACTTGCCAAGATCTTTCTTGAGGAATAAGACTGGGCCTAGGCAATTCAAGTCAAAGGGTGCTTATGGGGTAGAACAAAATAATTGGCCAGAGCCAGTTTTTAATGTATGACTATTAATGTGTCAATGGGGACACAATTCAAAGAAGAGGCCCGAGGGCACAGCCGTCTTCTTCCCTTGACATACACTGGGTCTTATGTTTTTCCCCAGGGCACCCAGAGCTCAAGGTATGACTAGAACTCTGCGTTCTATACAAACAGGGCTTTGCAGGGTTTTCTGTGATTGCATTTGCCAAAAGCTCTTCTACTAAAACAGTTGTTCTCAACATTCATAACAGCGTAACTCTTTAATACAGTTCCTCGTGTTGTTGTGACTTCCTCAAACATAAAATGATTCTTGTTGTTACTTCATTATCGTAATTTCGCTACTATTATGAATCATAATGTAAATATCTGTGTTTTCTGATGGTCTTAGGTGACCCCTGTGAAAAGGTCATTCAACCCCCTAAAGCGTCTCGACCCACAGGTTGAGAACTGATGTTCTAGAAGAAAAATACACTAGCATGTTGAACCTAGGAACTCAACAACTAGGGGGCAAACTGACAAAGACAAGTTTGGTGTCTTAAGGTTCAGGGTTTGAATCTTTAACCCATAACATAACAACTCACGCCTACAGTCATTTATTTACCCTATAGCAGGTACATGGAGTCTCTTGTTTCATCTTTAAATATCCCATAGAGCAGATACTATTGTTCTCCTCGAATTGCAGAGAAAGAAACCGAGGCATAAAAATGTTAAGGAACTTGCCCTGAATCTAAGCTAGTGGTGGAGGTGGGAGAGTGGTGGCTTGCTTAATTCATTCAGCCTGGCTCCAGAGAATGTGTTAACACGATCAAGTTTCCCCTGCTGAGCCCATTTCCACATCTATAACATGAACATCCTGAGTCCTATACTGGTAGCCTGGGGAGGAATGAGATGTCTGAAGACTTCAGGCACGGTAGTGCATGCATAAGAGATGGCTGCAATTATTACTGGATTCAGACGGTTGAATGAATAACAAGTTCATTTTCACAGTCCTAATGATGGAATACCAACTGATTGACAACCGTAGGACGTGTGGTATATCAGAAAGAAGACAAGTAGGATGCAAAGAAGCCCACACTACCTCTGTGTGATGTGGAGCAAGAAGCTGTGAGATCTCAGACGAGTTATTTGGCAGCCCTGGGCTCCGTTCTCTCACCATAGGACACTCGGATGCTAGTTTCCAGCTGTTAGTCCCATAACAGAGTACGGGTCTCTGTTCCCATAGCTTCTATCCACATTTCTCTTTAGTTTATTTGCCTTCCCATCGTCATGTGTGCTAAGTTCCTAGAAGCCTCTGGAAAGATATTCTCTAAGTGAAGGTACTGAAGGAGTGGACTGAAGAGAACAGCTCACCTTGCAAATACAATAAATCGTGGTGCCTTTAAGTTCTTAATGCTGCTCAGACTTGTGAGCTAGACTACTGACCATAGCCGAAGCCCTTAAGCTGCTACCCAGTGAAGTCCGTAGTCCCTAGAGAGTTAGTCCCCAGCTTGGCTAGGCACTATGGAAGAATCAGTATGCCTGTCTGCTCTTGGTCTTGTAGGTGCATGTTTAAGGACAATTAATTTAACCAAGTGTCTTAGAGGAAAACAGTTTTGCTGTATCTGACCATGTGTCATCCCTCATGGAGAACTTCCAGAGTAACATTTTCCTGAGATTGCCCAAAGTCATAAAAGAACTCTTACCAGATGGTGATAGCAAACTGGAATTGCCAGCGTTTTCTGTCAAGAAAAAAAGGTGATTTAGCATTAGTTTGGTTTGTTTACATATTTGTAGGCGATTCGCATTTTTAATGGCAATGAATGCAAACCAAGCTGCAAATGACTACCAAAAGAGGGCAGCATGTTATCTAACGATTATGTTCCACACCCTGTTTCAGAGCTTCTCTTCAATTCTCTACGAACACAGCTTTCTAGTGAAGTAATATTCCCAGTTTTTAACTCTTGTGTGTGTGTGTGTGTGTGTAATACACACATGTGCATGTAGGTACCCATGTAAGTTTATGCAGAAGCCAGAGGAGAATATCTTGTGTCCTCTATCCCACTCTACTTTATCATCCATCCATCCATCCATCCATCCATCCATCCATCCATCCATGTATTTAGAGACAGGGTTCTTCACTGAATCTGAAGCTCATTGTTTGGGCTAGGCTGATTAGCCAGTGAGCTCCTGGCATCTACTTCTCTCTGTTTCCCAACATTGGGCCTATAGGCACATGCTGTGCTGGATTTCTATGTGGGTTCTGGAGATTTGAACTTAGGTCTTCTTGCTTTCACAGCAAGCACTCTTACACACTAAGCCATCTCCCCATGTCCTCAACTTTTAACTATTTATAGTGTTTTATATATGATGTTGTGTAATGTATAAATATATAATGTACACTTCAAACTAAGGAGATGGCTAAGACTTTAAGCTGTTGTTTGGTGTTCACTGAATATATAGGAAAAGTGCACATCTGGACAAATTAAAGTTTATTAACTATGCTTTTATTTTAGCACAAAGGTTTTGACCTATTAAGCCATCTCTTTCTTCTGAGTTGAACTACATCAGCCACCTTTGGATGAATAAACTACAAGAACTGCTGAGTTATTTATTTTGGGAAAATGCTCAGATCCCTTTAAAGAAAAGCAGTTTTATTTTTTCTGTGCAGGAAAGCAATACATGCCTGGAGCTGGAGGAATGGCTCAGTGGTTAACAGCACATGCTGGACTACAAGACCTAGATTTGGTTCCCAGCATCCACATCAAAATTCAGCATGGTCAGATGTGCCTGCAACTCCAGGGTTATGGGGCAGAGACAGGTAGAAAGATCCTGGAAGCTCAATGGCCAGCCAGCCTAGCCCAAACAACGAGCTTCAGCCAAACTCAGACAGTGAGCTTACAGAGGCAAGAAAAGGGTGCCTGGTACCCTGAAACTAGAGTTTCAGATAAGCAAATATGTGGGTTCTAGGAACTGAACCCAAGTCTTTTGGAAGAACAGCTGAGCCATCTCTCCAGCCCTAAAGCTGGACATTTAAAATTTGTTATACTTTCCTTTTTCTTTTGGCATTGTTTTCCCTTTGGATATCAGTTTACTTTTTCTATGTCTCAGAACTACATCATCCTTCATGGTCCAATATAGCCATTTCCCCACATGTCTTAAATGTCCTATGTTTTCCTGAGTACTAGTCTGGGTTTCTTTGAGGGTTTGCCCCCATTCACTTCCCACTTGCAATAATGATGGGTTGTCGCTTCCAATTAGTCATGTATTTGAACTTCATGCCACTCTTAGGAGACAAAATATTTCCAGTGTTGAAAAGATTTATAAATGCTTGGTGGTGGCAGTACACGCCTTTAATCCAAGCACTCGGGAGGCAGAGGCAGTCGGAACTCTGTGAGTTCGAGGCCAGCCTTGTCTACAGAGCAAGTTCCAGAACAGGCTCCAAATCAATAGACAAACCCTGTCTCAAAAAACAAAAACAAACAAACAAAAGTTTTGTAAACAAAGAAAGGAAAAAAATTAAGGTGTTTTTCAGACTTTTTAGTTTGGAAACCTATAGAGCAAATCTTCAACTATTGCCAAATTATTGAAGTCTTGATCTAATCCCATAAACAAAATTATTGAAATCTACCTATAAAATTTACTTAATATGACCCTCTGATGAATTTTTTCTGATTATTTTTTTTGGTTATCATATTATTTTTTTTTATTGAAAAAAAATTTTCTGCTTCCTCCCCGCCTCCCATTTCCCTCCCCCTCCTCCCGCCCCTCTCCCCCTCCTCCCGCCCCTCTCCCCCTCCCCCCACTCCTCTTCTCCTCCCTCTCCAGTCCCAAGAGCAGTCAGGGTTCCCTGCCCTGTGGAAAGTCCAAGGTCCTCCCCCCTCCATCCAGGTCTAGGAAGGTGAACATCCAAACTGTCTAGGCTCCCACAAAGCCAGAACATGAAGTAGGATCAAAACCCCATGCCATTGTCCTTGGCCTCTCGTCAGCTCTCATTGTCCGCCATGTTCAGAGAGTCCGGTTTTATCCCATGCTTTTTCAGTCACAGTCCAGCTGGCCTTGGTGAGCTCCCAATAGATCGGCCCCACTGTCTCAGTGGGTGGGTGCACCCCTCATGGTCCTGACTTCCTTGTTCATGTTCTCCCTCCTTCTGCTCCTCATTAGGACCTTGGGAGTTCAGTCCGGTGCTCCAGTGTGGGTCTCTGTCTCTATCTCCACCCATCGCTAGATGAAGGTTCTATGGTGATATGCAAGATATTCATCAGTATGGCTATAGGATAGGTTCATTTCAGGTTCCCTATCCTCTGGTGCCCAAGGAACTAACTGGGGACATTGCCCTGGGCACCTGGTAGCCATTTCAAGTTCAAGTCTCTTGCCAACCCTTAGGTGGTTCCCTTAACTAAGATATGAGTTTCCCTGATCCCCTATCCAACCTTCAAATGGCCAAAAGATACTTAAGGTCATGCTCAACCTCCTTAGCGATCAGAGAAATGCAAATCAAAACAACTTTGAGATATCATCTTACACCTGTCAGAATGGCTAAAATCAAAAACACCAAGTATAGCCTTTGCTGGAGAGGTTGTGGAGAAAGGGGTACCCTCATCCATTGCTGGTGGGACTGCAAACTTGTGCAACCACTTTGGAAATCAGTGTGGCGGTTTCTCAGAAAAATTGGGATCAACCTACCCCTGGACCCAGCAATACCACTCTTGGGAATATACCCAAGAGATGCCCTATCATATGACAAAAGCATTTGTTCAACTATGTTCATAGCAGCATTATTTGTAATAGCCAGAACCTGGAAGCAACCTAGATGTCCTTCAATGGAAGAATGGATGAAGAAAGTGTGGAATATATACACATTAGAGTACTACTCTGCGGTAAAAAGCAATGACTTCTCGAAGTTTGCATGCAAATGGATAGAAATAGAAAATACTATCCTGAGTGAGGTAACCCAGATCCAAAAAGAAGATCATGGGATGTACTCACTCATAATTGGTTTCTAGTCATGGATAGGGGCCACTGAGTCTATAATTTGTGATCCTAAAGAAGCTAAACAAGAGGGTAAACCCAAGGAAAAACATATAGTTATCTTCCTGGCTATGGGAAATAGACAAGATTGCCGGGCAAAAAATTGGAATCTTGGGGGTGAGGTGGGATGGGGGTGAGGGGAGATGGGGAGAGAAAAGTGTGAAGGAGAGGATGAGGGGAACTGGGGGAAACGGGATGATTTCTGATGATTTTTTTAAAAAATAAAGTCTATATATAATTATAGTGAGAATGAGTTTATAATGGTAAGCCAAACAGAGCCTGAAGAATCGAAAATTCAAGATAATAGCTTCATGGTTGGCGACTCCTTCCCTAAATCGCCTCCTTAGCACTTGTTTTCAATACGATTGCCACCACTTCCCAAACTCTAGTGTCACAGGTTCTAGCGTGGTGTCAGTACTGCCATATGATTGTCCCATTGCCATTGCCTCTCCAACTCAATGTAGCCTAGAACTCAGCCTTCATCACCCCATATCTTTTTGATATTTGATCTATTCTTGAACTTAGCTTTGCTGTTAACAATGGCTAAGCAATTTAAGTCGAAAATTTAAGTGGATTGATTTTTTCTTGCATTACTATTCTAGCGAATTGCCATGAAGTTAGTGGCTTACAGTACAAATTGGTTATCAGAACCCACCGGATGAAAATCAAGTTGATGACAAGCTACGGTCCTATCTGGAACCCCTGGAGGTGAGTCCAGTTCCTGCTTATTTGGGTTATTGGCAAACTAGTTTTTTGTAGTTGTAGGACTGAGGCCCTTATTTTCTTCCCGGCTATAGACTGAGGGTCGTTCTAAGTCTGAGTCATGTTTCTTGACTCTTGTCACATTTGTCTGTCTTCAAAGCCAGAGCGACAGGATAGAGTAGGAAAGGTCTCATGGGCTATCATCCTGTCACTTAAGAAAATCACTGGGTTCATCTGGGTGATCTATGATAACCTCCAGATCTCATGGTCTTTAATGGTAATTATATCCATAACGTCCTTTTCACAATGTAAATTTTAACTTTGCCTTTTAAAACTGGAAGTTTTAGGTGGCGACACTTCATGGCGACTCTCGGGCCCTCTGAAGTGTTCTTTGGCTCCAGAGTCAGACGGAGATCGCTGGCATTGCTCCTATCCTCCATGGGCAGCAAGTATACACGTTGGTGCATACACATACATGCAAGCAAAACACGCATAAAATAAAATGGATAAATTTTTTGTAAAAGTTGATTTGATTCATAGTTCTGGGGACTGGGAAATACAAAATTTGAGAATCTCCATCTGCTGAGGGGCCTCCTGTTGTGTTATATAGGGGAAAAGGGCAAATGGGCTCTCAAGAAGAGTGATAACTCCCGTGAGAATGACAATGGTACATTCGAGAGGGTGGGGCCCTTATGACTTAATCACCTTTCAAATATCCCACCTCTCCATAACATCACAAAGACAAATAAATGTCAACACGAGTTGGGGGGCATTCTAACCATCAGCATATGATATGTTGTGTTTTCCAATTAGATACTAAGCAGCTTGATGTTTTGTCTATTATCCTCCAGAAGTCCAGGCCAGTGTCATGGATTGTGTAACTATCCAAAATATTTTTATTAACCTGGGTGTGATGGCATACATCTTTAATCCCAGCACTCGGGAGGAAGATGCATGTGGATCTCTGTGAGTTGGAGGCCAGTCTGGTCTACAAGAGATAGTTCCGGGACAGCTAGGGCTGTTACACAGAGAAACCCTGTCTTGAAAAAGCATACATAACTGAAAAAGAAATCTCTATCAGCCAGGAGTCAAGTTATAAACTTATGACATGTATATAAAGAGAAAATTAACTTAGAGAAATAGTAGAAAGGTAGAGGGCTGGACCAGTCTTCTAGGGGTGGAGATAGAAGCAGGAAGCAGAAGCTGAGACCATGGAGGGATGGGGGCGCGTGCACCCAATGAGAAGGGAATCAGGAAGAAGGCAAGTCCATGATCAGGGATATGGGTAAGTCAATCATAGAAGGAAACACACACACACACACACACACACACACACTTTTTCCTTTCCTCTTGCACTCCAGTTTCTTTTTCATTACCACATGTTGGGGTTATTATGCTCTGTGTTGCAAAACATCAAAGGGGAAGAATGGACCCGAGAATGAGGGACATTGATCTAGGCAGAGCCCATAAAGGCTTGAGAATACTTCTTGGATGACTGGTACTCAGAACGTGATGTATGGATTAGTAGTTACGTCTGATGATCACAGCAGAGAGATCATGTAATGAATCTCACAAATGTGTGCTGAGCTGTCCATCCAAATTCACACCAAATCAATGTGAAAAGCCCACAATTATGAGCCCCCTTGCCTAGAGTGATAACTTCAATACGGTAGCCACAATTGACTCTTACTCTTTGCTTAATGTCCTCTCTCTACTCCCTGACACCACTTTCCAGATAAACTACCTGCACCCAAGTCATGGAAGGCCATATCTGAGTGCTGCTGAATTCCTCTCTGCTGTTTGAAAGCATGGTAGACATTAAGTTTTCTAAAGTGAGAGAGCTGTCTTAAAGATGTGGCAATGCCCATGAGTCTTCCAACACACCATCCCTCAAGTTGGATGGGAACAAGACTTTCTCTTCCAGAAGTGACTCTATAAAAGATACAGCTAGGCCCCCTTGCATGAATACTTTTTACCCAACTGACTCCTCCAGATTGAATTACTATTCCATAGAGAGATGATTACAAACAAGCCACCACGCCCAGGCACTATTATATGGGAGCCCTAAACAAAACAATCCTCTTTGCTGTTCTATTGACTTTTCAGAACTTGGAACAACAAACAGTCTTCCAGAGACCACCTTTCCAGATTGTACTATACAAGCAAAAGGATTAATAAAAGCATTTCTAATTTGGCACATTCAACACTTGTTTACTTGGTCTGTGACTATCTCACATCACACTGCTCAATAAGTACTCTTACATAATATATTTATTAGAAGATTAATAATGACATCACTAAAGAAAACTTTAGCTCTTAGCTGATGGAACTTCCTGGGAAGAAAATAGCCATTCTAGGTGGGCTTTCACCATGATGGGAAAGACAGTGAAATGTGTTGTTGATCCTCCAGGGCCTAACTCTTCCTCTTCCTCCAGCTTTGCACACAACTCGGCCACCCCTTTCCTTCATCTTCCAGAACTGAGCAGGCATGAGGCATCTGCCATTCTGTAGCTCACACACACTGAGAAATATCATGGGAGCCTCATATGGTTACTATAAGGGGCACTATGAGGCCTATGATGAGGCATTTTCCCTGGATCTTTCAGACATGCAGTGCCTCGGGCAGGTGTATGTTCAGTTTTGTGATGAATGGTCACGTTTCTGTGGGGCATCCACATTACCCAGGTAAAAGGCAACACTAACATGAGGTTCATTTGGTTCCCATACACTACAGTTCACACCCTGTGGCTTCCAGCTCTTCTTGTTCTCCTTTCCCAACTCCCTACCCTATTAATGTTAAGTTCCAGTGCCAGCTGTTGAGGAAAGCAGTCTCATGAAGTTCTAACCAGCGCTCACGGTTTGATTCAGTCAAATCCCTGTAGCAAATGCCTCCAGGAAGGGTAAAGGAAAAAGGGAGAGAGGGAGGGAGGGAGGGAGAGAGAGAGAGAGAGAGAGAGAGAGAGAGAGAGAGAGAGAGAGAGAGAGAGATCCTGACTTGGTCGTTCTATGTGATTTGACTCCAGTTTAACTAGTTCGAAACAAAAAACTTCTATGATAATTAGATTATATAGTTTATAGTTGTGCTGTCCAACATGGCAGCCACCAGTTTCCATGTGACAATTAAAATTTAAATTAACTAGGCAGGTAGCTCTTCTGTAGCGGCTATATCCCCTGTTCTGTCTGTTGTGTGCCAAATAAACTTGTATTTTTTTTTTCCTACAAGCAATTTAAACTAGTTAAAAACAATAAAAACTTGAATGCCATGGTCAAGGTTGAAGTGCTTAGCAGTCACATGTGGCTGGTGGCCGCAGCACTGAGCAGACAACAGATAGAGAACACTTCCTCATCACACAATGGTTTCTACAGACAGTGCTGGTCTGTAGTGCTAGTGGCTTGTATCCACTCACAATGAGTCAGGCGCATTACAGGCATCTGCTTTATATGTATGAAGTCACAACACTCTGGGAGATAGGTGCTACCACTTTACAGAAAAGGAAACTGAAACACAAGGCCTAAGCCCTTTGCTAAAATCAGAGGTTAAAATTTGGCCCCCAAAAGACCAGGGCCCACAGCTCTTGACCTTATGCTCATACTGTGAACATCACAGTGACCTGGCTTGGTACAGAAAAAAATAATTGGCTCTGCTGAATCTTCCTGCACTCCAACAGCTCCAGTTCAGCTATTGGGTATCTCAGTAAAGGTCATAGCATACTCCTACAGTTTCCTTAGGGCGTGTGAATTCGGGTTTTAATACGATCCCTAGGAGGAAAAGATGTCTATCTCACCTTATCCTACCTTCAGTGGCAGAATGAGATATACCAATAATCCTGGTTAGAAGGGCAGAATCGGGTGTATTAGTTAAACTATGGCAGGCTGTGATAAACTCGGAAATCTCAAGTGCTTGAAGAGATAAAGTTTGTTTTCCATTTATAAAATCCAATAAGCAACATCAAGTAGAGAGCTGAGAGTGGGGGAATCAGGGGAGGGGTGTTGAACAGGGACCCAGATCCACAGAGGGCCTGCTTTCTTCAATGTAAAGAGCCCAAATTTTCTGTGGACAGCACCACCTAGGGGACAACCATGAAAAGAGATTGATATTTCTGTTTGGTCTGGGTTTTTTTGTTGCTTTATTTTTTTGTTTGTTTGTTTGGTTGGTTTTGGTTTTATTTTGCTTTTTGAGACACGGTTTCTCTGTGTAGCCCTGGCTGCCCTGGAACTCAGAGATCCACCTGCCTCTGCCTCCTGAGTGTTGGGATTAAAGATGTGTGTCACTATTACCCAGCAAAAGTTATCTTAAAGGAAATTAAGCCACTTGGGTTGACAATGCTCCCCACAAGAACCATAGACTAACAAAACCCCCATACCAGGCATAAGAAACATTCTTTCAAATTGTCGGTCAGGTGACTCCCAAAACAATATAGATTATCAATGTTGGTTGACTCTCAGTGGTTGAGGGTAGGCCCTTATTGTTGAAGGTACTACACAGTTGGGACTCAGGACTAGGAATTATTTGAGCTGGATCTGACTTGAAAGCCTCCTTCCTGTGATCTAGCTTACACGGTACCAGAAAACACTAGGCAAGCTACCAAAGGAGGGAAGCAATTAAACAGTCCTACCCAGCTGCAACACCTATGAACCAGGACAAGACCAGCATGGCAAAATATGTATACATAAAGATGCAATAAGTGTTACTCACATGTTTGTGGTAACCAACAGCTATCCAGTTGAATTCAAGGCCCATTCAAGAGAAGGGGAATCATGTCTGGTACTGGAAACCTAGCTAACTTCTCAGGGAAAGTGAGGTCACAGGCCATAGTAAAGAGTCTACTATCACCACTTTGCTAGACCAGCATACCTCCTTACTACATTCTAAATCTTAACATTATAACCACAGATAAATATAGCGACCTCCCCCTTATCAAAGAAGTCTCTCCCTACTTCAAATGGAGACCATCACAGAAAATTACACTAGACATATAATAGAGATCAAGAAATTATGGGACGTCCAGCCTCAATGGTTATATCTACATTACAATCCTATCTACGACTCAGGGAACATTGAGGAAGGAGGGGCAGAAAGATCATGAGAGTCAGAATACCAGAAAGTCTGTTTGGTGTGAAACGGTCTCTCCTAGAAACGGCTGCATATACAAGACTAGAACAATGACAACATCAATGAACAGCTAATGTAGAAAGGGAAAAATTTGCAGGTCCTACCCCTAGACAAAGAACTACAGGTAACTACTGAAAGAAGGAGAATTAGCCTCCCACAAGGGGTGAACCACTTTATTGCTTGTCCAATGCAGTGGGGTCAGCCCTGAAACCATATATAAACAGTAAAAGCAGACTCATTAGGTTGTATTTATATATTTGTAATATATATATACATGCATATATGTATATATGCAACCATATATGTATATATGTAACAATAACAACATAATAATATTAATGCTAAAAGTATCGTCCTTAGTGACCATTTTATCTCTGATTCTTTGTCATGACAGTGACAAGGTTGAAAGTCAAGCAATCAGTACGAATGGAAGGATTTCTTTCACTTTTCAGCCTGAATATGAATTTCCCTCTCTTTGTGACTCACTCTCCCAACTTCGTTGCCAGCAAAGCACCAGACCATAGTTCCTCCAGGACCCTCAAGAGGGTAACTACTGTGTGATGAGCCAGATCTGTTGACAACGAATTTGCTGGTAAAAACCACTAAGAAAGGTTGAAATTATGGATATTCCCACTTAAGAGGGGAAAAAAGCCTATTTAGTTGGAAAAGCTGAAATTTTATAGTTGCCTCTGTTTTGATGTCACATTTAACCCTTAATTCGTGATGCTGTATTCATACATGGAAGACCCTTATCACGCCTCTAGGCCTTTGTAAACTGGTAGTTTCTGTCCTAATGGCTTTTCCTATGGGCAGTGCAGGACATCATGTGTCTTAGTTAGGGTTTTTATTGCTGTGAAGAGGCACCAGGACCACTGAAACTCTTATAAAGGAAAACGTTTAATTGAGGTGATGGCTTACAGTTTCAGAGGTTCAGTCCATTATCAGCATGGCGGGGAACACGGTGGCATGCAGGCAGATATGGTGCTGGAGCAGGAGCTGAGAGTGTTACATCTTGACTTACAGGCAACAGGAAAGGACACCTCCACAGTGACACATGTCCTCCAACAAGGCCATACCAAATATTGCCACTCCCTTTGGGGAGCCATTTTCTTTCAAACCACCACACCATGTAAAAAACTAAACACCATGGCCACAACATTGTTGCAAAAGCATCTTAATTTATCTTGGTGGTTTTTCTTCTTCTTTTTTTCTTTTTTTAAATGGTATTGTGCCCTTATTCACATGAGAGCTCTTATCATGGGCTTTTAACATCTGATCTGGAATGCTGCAATTTTTACAATCTATGACTCTGTCTTGCTAATCCTCTCTCCATGATTAAAATGCCCAATACCATTTATTTCCAATGTATGAATGAGCATACATGCTAAGCAATCTTTCAAGATGACAAAGAGACTGGGTGCCCCAGAGAAACTGACTTGATTATGGCTCTGTCTTTTTGTTGTTGTTGTTTGATTTTGTTTCTTGAGACAAGGTTTCTCTGTGTAGTTTAGGAGCCTGTCCTGAAACTCACTCCATAGACCAACCTGGCCTTGAACTCAGAGATCCACCTGCCTCTGCCTCCAGAGTGCTGGGATTAAAGGTGTGTGCCACCAGTGCCTGAATGCTCTGTCTTGATTACGATCCTAACATTTCTGTTAATATTTCCATGCTTGCAAAATGGGGTTGAGTACTTTGAACGAAGTTAAACTACATTTGTAAATCATTTTATCACAACAGTACCAACCAAACATTGCCATTACTATTCATTCAGACTGTGTTCTTCTGCTTTCCTGGATGGAGTTTCCCTTTCTATAAAAGTGGACATTTTTACTTTGTGAAAATAATATGGTGTCAGTAATTTATAGAGGATATTCAAAACATAATGATGTTTATTCTATGATTTGCATGTTATATGATTTCTATTCTAACTCTGAAACGAACTTACCTATTCTCTAAAGTTTGGTTAGTGAGAATATCCATAAACACACTATCTAGTTCAAGTTGAAGAAATAGCAGGTAATTTGTCCTACTTTCTTTTTAACTCCCCGATGTTGAAGGCCTACTGTGGAACAGGTGCTGAAGTGACAGTGAGAAACAAAGCAAAGGCCCTGACCTTAAACATTTTTACTTTGAAAATGAAAATTCCTCAGTAACTCAAACTCATTGTCTCCTGTTTGTACCCCACCAACACAGAATTTGTTACATGGAAGTGCGAATCTAGTTTTGATTAACGACCAAACATATTTCAAATTAACAGCAAACAAAAATGTCCGTGTAATCGGAAGGCAGTACAGCTGTTTAGCTAATTCTTATCCATCCAATTAGTGACACCATCGTAAGCCATTTAAATCTACTTCTTGAAGCAAGCATGTTGTCTAACTTATATTGTCATTTTTCTCCTTAAATTAAAAATAATTTGATGCTCTATTGAATATTAAAGTCCCATGAAAGAACTTTGAATTTCTAAAAGAAAAACAGCAGAAAGGGTATGGACCAAAGAAGACACTATGTAAAAGACTTAACATGATGGCCATAGCATCATTGGGAAAGCATCTGTGCCACATATCGGTGGGTTGTTTTCACTAGCCTGTGATCTTACTCACATGAGATCTCTTGCTAATTGAACTAAGGGTAAACCCCCCTCTCAAGATACATTTTACTAACATGCTTTCCTGGAACATCAGCTTAATTCCTAGTAACTGAAATCAGTGGAACTATGGGTTTCATTCCTTTGGGCCTTTCTTAATTTTTACCCAGTGCTTTGCAGGGTGAGGGGGTTACAAATCCATGCCAGAATGAATCATGGCAAAGTCATATGAAAACTGCGTTCATGTGCCTGAGTGAGTAAACAGTGGGGAAGCAGTGAAGAACACAAGTTCTAGAGTCCTACCACCTTCACTTGCCAACTGTGCGAACTTGGAAGTGACTCAAACTTTCCAAGCCCCAAATAAGCACTTCTGGCAGTCTGGCACACACGGGGTTTGGGGGAGCTTCTTTCCAGATCTTGATGTTGTTTCTTTCTGGGCCCTCATCTTCCCAATTGTAAAATGAGGATTGAGAGAGACATTTCTCTACCTCAGTGAGATAACATGAGCCAAGTTATTTTGTAAGTCATGAAGACCTATAAGAAGGCAGTCATGTTGTTGCGGCTACTGTTGTCAACGTTAGTGCTATGAGTTATGGCTACTGAATTACACATAGAGACACTGGGACTTCCATAAAGGGCCAGGCATTTGCCAGCCAGCAAGAGCCACTCTGGAATTTTTACCAATTTTGAAGCCAAGAGATTTGTTGACCTCACTGTAATTTTAAGTCTTTAAAATCTGCTCATGTTAAAAATAACCTTTATTTTTGGGGCTGGAGAGATGGCTCAGAGGTTAAGAGCATTGCCTGCTCTTCCAAAGGTCCTGAGTTCAATTCCCAGCAACCACATGGTGGCTCACAACCATGGGTCTGGTGCCCTCTTCTGGCCTGCAGACATACACACAGACAGAATATTGTATGCATAATAAATAAATAAATATTTAAAAAAAATAACCTTTATTTTTAAAAATTATATGGCTATTGCAGAACAGAGTATTTGTTTAACTATGTAAAGATGTGTTGCATTTGTTTTACCTTGCCTATCTAAGGCACCTGGTTGGTCTAATAAAAAGCTGAACGGCCAATAGCTAGGCAGTAGAGGGATAGGCAGGGTTGGCAGGTAAAGAGAATAAGTAGGAGGAAGAATCTAGAGAGGATGAGGGAGAAAGAGAGGGAGATGACAGGAGTCAGCCAGACATAGAGAAAGCAGGAAAGTGGGTATGCAGAATAAGAAAAAAGTAAAAAGTCCCAAGGGAAAACATAGATGAAGAGAAACAGGTTAAAATAAGTTATAAGAGCTAATGGGACAATCCTAAGCTAAGGTTGAACATTCATAATTAGTAATAAGTCTCCATGTCATGATTTGGGGGCTGTTGGTCCAAGAAGTCCTGCTACATATGACTTTGGGGCTGGGGACATAGAGCAGTAGTAGAGCGTTTGTTTAACATGATCAAAGCCCTGGATTCAATCTTCATTACAGTCTAAAGGAAAAGACTTTGAAATGTTTTCACTTTCATAACTGGAACTGTGAATAGGAGCCATCCTTCAGATGGGATCACAGAGATGAGAGGCTCCAGGTCCTGCTAGAATCACTTAGATAATATTAAGGAAATCCAGTACCCAGACCAATGGCGTAAGGATCTTTGGGGGTAGATGCAGGTGGCAGGCTTTTTTTTTTTTTTTAAATCCCCAGGTAAATCCACGGAACAACTAAGTTTGAGAGAGCCTGGCTTAGATAACAAGCAATCCAGAAATCACACAGAATTCTCAGAATAGTGTAATGTCCAAGGCAGAACTCAGGGTTACCCTCAAATCCAGGACAATGAATTAAGAATCTGACACCTTAAGGTTGGGTGGATGAACTCACAGGTGTCAGACTGCTAAAGAATCTCAATGGGCCATCAGGTGAGATCACGCATCCTATGAGGAAGGAAAACACATCTTTCAAGAGGAATCCTTGGCAAGGTTCAGGTCTACAGAAGTTTCGAGGGGTAGCATGTGTTCTACTGGAACTCACTGCATTCAGACAATAATACTGCTGATATACAAGCTGTGGAGAAAGGTCCATGCCTTAGAAAATCTCTAAGCTTCAGTCTATGGTCACAAATCAATTCCAACCAGCTAACTCGGGTTGACTAGGTACTTATTATATACTAGACACTATGGAGGGCAATCAAGAGATAGAAGATGTTATCCTTACCCTCAAGCACCTAGATAGATGAAACCAGAAGGAAGAGTCCAATCCAGGATATGACAATGGGCCTCAACAATTCCTAGCATGGTATAAACATACTTTAAATGTCTACTATGTGTGACTTTTAGCGTGCCTTAAAGTTTATAGACATAATTGACTTGTAGAAACAATAGCCACAATAAACAAGTAAGCAAAGCTTCTGAACTTTCACTGATGTCTAGAAGTGCTTTACCTTGTTTGGGTGCTTTTATTACACAGAGAGAACAGGGAAGGGATCCTGAAATCCGATGACAGAAAGTATCTTTGTTGGGTCCAGGAATAGAGCTCAGCTGTAAAGCTCTGACATATACACATGACTCTGTGCTCAATCCCCAACACCACACATAAAAAGTATCTTCATTTCCTTTGTGCTAAATGGTCCCCAGTTATTTCAATGTCAATTGAATAAATGCAAGATCTTTGTCTTCCTCCTGTTTCTTCTCATACTCAAGATGGCATGCAGGCTAGGAATGGGACACAAGAAAAAGGGAGTGAGAGCCCGTGAAATCATCTACTGTTCAGCCTGAGCTCTCAACAACCTCTACAGGGATCTCTTTCACCCTGGAAGGTTCCTCCATGCGATGGCTAATGTTGACCGTCATCTGGATGAGATTTCCAATCACCTTGAAACCAAACATCTGAGCGTGTCTGTGAGCTTCTAAATCAGGTAAATTGGGGTAGGAAGAACCACCTTAAATGTAGGCAGCACCATTTTAGAGGGCTGGGTCTTTGAATAAATAAAAAGGAGAAAGGAAGCCAAACAGTAGCAATCATATCTGTTTCTTAACTGTGGGTGCAATTTGACCAGCTGCCATTACTTCCCTGCCATAATGAACTATACCCTGGAACCGTGAGTCTCAATAAACTTGTCCTGGTCCCACCCTCTCTCCCTCTACATGCTCCTCACCCTCTCTCTGTCCTTTGTCACAGCAATAAGAAAAGTTAACTAACACATTCAGTATCTAATTGACACCCAGTGCTGAAGGCTGCATCTAGTGGGCCCACGGTCTTTTCTCTTAGAATCTTATCTAACCTTGGAGAAATTCCCTTCAGCTATCACCACCAAGTATCCTTCATCAGGCATCTGTCTGGGTTCTTCATGCCAGAGTCTTTGCTACCTTGTCTCTTCC
The DNA here is from genome assembly GCF_950005125.1 of Chionomys nivalis. Lineage (NCBI taxonomy): Eukaryota > Metazoa > Chordata > Mammalia > Rodentia > Cricetidae > Chionomys > Chionomys nivalis. The sequence goes on from NC_080112.1 coordinate 134,662,753, forward strand.
CATGGCTCTCAACACGGTCACCCACTAGGAACACAAGGGCCGTTTAGATTTCCTGCCCAGCACACAAGAGTTGAGAGAGACTTGGCGAGACTGCCTCCTGGCTTTTCCTTGTCCAAATCTCGTTCCATCACTCCTGCTTGCCCTGTGTTGCTATTTAGGCCCTGCAAGGACTCCTTACAGGGAAGGAAAATGTGGGATGCAGCGTTCTCTGCTATCAGCATTCCCCATAATCTAATCAGAATCTCTATAATTCCTTGTCACCATTTTACCTTCTCAGGAGAATCACAGCCCAACAAAAGTGACTTCATACCTGGCTGTAGGGCTAGGATTTGGGGGGAGTTGTGAAATTAGCAGTAAGATTGATCATGGTGAAATTCAAAGTTTCGGTTTTACTGGTACAAGGTGGAGACAGAGGGAGGAGGGCAGTACTGGGTTTGGTAGTAGAGAATCATGAGCCGAAGATGGCAGGTGGCATCAGGTCAGCCCACCTACTGCTTCATTACCGTCTTCCCTGCAAGGAAGACTGGTCACTGGAGAACTATGCGATTCGTGAGAGGGTAAGAGGAGAGACAGCAAGGATTGGAGAAGGAGAATTGAAAAGCAACTCACCACCAGAAATGTCTGCAGCACAGGGCGATCTCTAAAGCTGGGGTTTATAGCTTATGAGCTCACCAAGCTGTTTCAAAAGTGTAATTGTTTCCAAATGGTGAAGACAATTTGGCAGGAATGAAATTATAACCATCTTTCACTATTATGTCATCCACCCTCTGGAAAATAGAATAGCTGTACCTAAAAGGAGACCTCCTTCAAAGACCAGAAAGAAGTAAGGCATCATCCCAGGAAGGAAGAACTAGGGAATGGAGATGAGTCGTGACCCATCTGATTTGGGCTTCCAGTAGACTGAAAATGACTCTCACAAATGTCATCTAGCAAGACAACCGGATGTATTTAAGTCTGAGGATTCTTTCAGTTGGCCGGCGGCCTCACAAGAGTCAGACCCACCTCTCCCTGCTGACAAGGGCTACTGAGTCATCTCCTAGGCTTCCAGGGTGAAACTACTGTGTTTGCATTCTAGAGCTGGGGAGCCTCATCTCTCTTAGTTTGCCCCAGTGCTCCCTGTCTTCCTCCCCAGGTTCCACTGCCAGGTTTAACCCTAGTCTCAGACACTTACTGTCCAGATCTTTCTACCCGTGACTCTGATCAAAGGGCTTAATTCCTTTGATCCAGTTTTTCCATCTGTAAACTGGAGTGAAAAAGATACCCACCATAAAGGGTTTGGGAGAAAAGTGCGAGATAATGTTTACAAACACTGGAAAGACCCGGTAAGGAGCAGGCTCTAAGTATATGTTAGCTTTCCTCTTGTTAGTACATTATCCCACCAGTCTCCTTTCCTGCCTGGCACTGAGGATGCAGCAAAAGACCTGGAGGCTATAGGAGTTCAGCATCAACACAGTCCCAGGCGATGCCTATCAGAAGGAGGGAGAAAGAGAGAAGGGCATATCAGAGAAAGAGATCTGTGAGCTCTCTTCTTGGCTTTCTGGACGAAGGAGCATTTGGCTGTATGTTGAAGGTGGATGTGTTTCCAAGCAGAGGTGAGGAGGTTACCCCAACCAGTACAGGGAGGGAGCATTTGAGTGAAAAAGGGAAAGAAGCAAAGCCAATAATGGGGACATTAAGGAGCAGGTGACTACTATGGGCATAGGGACACAATCCTACTGAGCAACTCTAAGAGGCAACGAAGAACATTCTTCAGCACTATCCTACCATGGGACAAGAAAAATAAAATGTTATTCTTGTTTGGGGATAGCAGGATAGGTATCTGGGTGACCTGAAACAACCTATTTTCAGTGACTCTCATCATTAGGGTTTCTACCATTGTTTATTTTTGCTGTATAGATGCACAGATAACAAGCAACAGAGTCTCACATGGCAGAGGGGTTAAGATGGCTAAAGGAAAGCACATAAGTGCGCAACTGTAATCTCAGCACTTGGGAGTTGGAGACCAGAAATTCAAAGTTAGCCTTACCAATACAGTAAGTTTGAGCCAGCGCAGAAAGAAATGTAGTATAGAAATTACATAAATGAACTTTGGGGCTATAGGCCCTGAGTTTAAATCATAATTTTGCAATCTCTCTCTCTTTCTCTCTCTCTCTCTGCCAAATTTGAAGCAAGCTTTATTAAATACTTGCCAGGATGATGGACACTAGCCATCCCTAGGATTGCCAAAGAATCTTGCAATCAACATTACAGTTATGAAGTAACAATGAAATAATTTTATGGTTGGGGGTCAGCACAACAAGAGGAACTGTATTAAAGGGTCACAGCCTTAGGAAGGTTGAGATGCACTGCTCTAGGGTCTAATGAAGGTAGAGCGAATCATGTGTCACCCGATTCATTTGCTTGAACTGTCCTTTCCAATGTGACTGTGTTTGGATATAGTGCTTTTAGTAAGGTAGTTAAGGCTAAATTTGCTCAAATTGGAAAAAGGACCAAACTTAACAGGACTTTCATCCAAAGGAAAAGGAAGAGGAAAGAGGAGGAGGAGTGGAAATATCACAGCAAGCGTCATCATTCCCTGGCCACACACGACAGGCCACGAAGGACACAGTGAGAAGCCAGCTGTCCTCAAGGCAAGGAGAAAGTCCTCACTAGAGACCAATGCTGGCACCTTGGACTTGTAACTGCCAGATAGTGAGATCACAATTATCTGCTATTTAAGCCGCTCACTCACTGGTATTTTCTTATAGCACTCCAAGAAGACACACAAACCCACATTATTGTCTGTAATTTGTTTGAGTTATGTAGGATTATTAATAAAGGCTCCCATCCTTCTTAGAAAAAAAAGAACCCTTGCAATCTCTATTAACTGTTCCACCAGGAGCAAGCTGCACAAGGCAAGCCTCTTCATGACTCAGTTTCCCCATCTGTATAACAATGCCAAGTGCAAAAGGTTATTAGATGAGTTTCAAAAGACTTGGTCTTTTTAAGGCTTTGAGCAATGGCTAGAACATAGCAATTGTTATCAGTGATTATTAGCACTAATCAATACTTAAGGAAGGTTCTGAGAAGCAGCAAAGGACTCCTATTTAACTCAAAACATGAAGCTGGAGTGCCTGAGAGTGCTTGCTGTATAGTCCTGAGGACTAGGGTTCAGACCCTGGCATGCTTATAACAAGTCAGGTGCCCCACAAATGTCTGTATCTCCAGTGAGGAGGTATGTGATGCTTTCTTCCCATCTCCACACACACATGCATACACACGAAAACAGATACACATAAATAAAATCTACAAATCAAACACTCAATTCAGAAAATCATTTGCCTTCGTGGGTTGTTTCTGGAACACACGATGGGTGACGTAGCAAAGCAAGAACACACCATAGCATGTGTGGGCTCAAATCTCACATCTCACCAGCTTTTTGCTCGAAGCATGGGCCCAGGAGTACTGTTTTAGCTAGTGCTTTTTAGCCAGGTTCTACCTTGGAATGAATATATATATAAAACCAGTGTTACCTAGAGACTATTTACAACACTAAGTGCTGGGCTCCCTCTAGAGTTTCTGACTCAGAGGATTAGGATGGTCCTAGGTTCTTCATTTCTAATAATCCCAAAGGTGATGCTCATGGTATTTGGCTGAAGGCCACATATTTAGAACCACTGTAAAAAGAAATCAATTCATCGGTGCTATCGTTTGGATCCAGAGTGTCTCCTGAAGTCACATGCTTTAAAGGTTTGGTTCCCAACTAGCTCCTATTGGATAGTGATGGAAACTGTCTCGTGGGAGGCTTGAGCTCTTTGATAGTGTGCTCCTGAAGGGAACTACGGGCTTCTGCATCCCCTCTTCCTTTTTCTCCCTTTGTCCTGCCATGATTTGAATGGGCTTTCACTGCTACCCATCCCCGTCATCATCTGCTGCCTGACCACAGGCCTAAAAAGAAACGGGGCCAATTGACCATGGCTTGAAGCTTCCCAAACTACAAGCCAAAATGAACATTTCCACGTTTTCAGTGGCTAGGTATTTTGCTTCCGTTAACAGAAAACTGATCCCAACAGAGAAAGCTGGAGTATGAAAGAGACAAATTGCTCTAAGCAACAGCTCAGCTTCTTTCTTCTCATGTCTGCTCCAAACCCACAAGCTTTCCTATTTATCTGCCTTTGCTCTCCCTTCCCCACTTTCCCCTCCCCTCCCCTCCCCTTGCCTCCCCTCTCCTCATCCCTCCCTCCTCCTTTCCTCTTTTTCGATACTTTTGAGGAAAGGTTTCAAGTGGCATTATCCCCGGTTCTTCATTTTCAAAAGACTTATTTCTGATGGCTATCCTTCATTTAGATCAGTGGTTCTCAACCTGTGGGTCACGACCCCTGTGGAGTCACATATCAGATATTTACATTACAATTTATGACAGTAGCAAAATGACAGCTATGAAGTAGCAATGAAAATCATCTTATGGTTGGGGATCACCACAATGTGAGGAACCGTATTAAAGGGTCGCAGCACTAGGAAGGCTGAGAACCACTGACTTAGATGATCTTTTTTCGCTTGTATTTCGCTTTCCTGTCTCATCTTCCTGTGGAGGGAAGAAAACACTGACACATGGAACGGAAGATGTGGCATCTGCAGACTCTGTTACTTCTTAACCAATAATGTCCCAGAGGGCATTTACCCACCAGTAATGTGGGGCTATTTGATTTTTGTCCGGCTAATCCCCCAGTGTTGTGGTATTGTCTCGGGTTGATCTGTGCGGATGGAGTTTATATTGCATGGCCACAGCAGGGTTTGCGTACCTTGATACTTAGCAAGAGGCATTTTCTCTGCCTCTTTATGTCTTACCAGAGCAGTGCAAACAGTGCTTCTTGAAGTGAGGGCCCTAGACTAACAGCATCAATATCACCCGGGAGGTTTAGACATGCCAGTTCTCAGGCTCTGCCCCAGATCTACTAAATCACAGACTCGGGCAAGGGCCCATTTGTGCTTCAACAGGCCTCCTAAGTGACTCGGATGTACATTTTATATTTGAGAATCCTGGTTTGGTGGCTACAAACGTAAAATCCAGACACGAACCCCTGGGTTCCAATTCTATCTCTACCACTTCCCAGGAGCAAACATTCCTGGGAAAGTTACATATCTCTGTGAACTCCAGCTTCTAGATCTGGAGAATAAAACAATACTAGGACCTCCCCTTCATAGGTCTAATTGAGACGATTAAGCAAGTGGCCAAGTGTAAATCAAATCATCTAGAAACCGGGCACATAATATAGACTAAATATTATCATGTCTGTCTCTCTCTCTCTCCCTTTTCTTCCTCTCTCTCTCTCTCTCTCTCTCTCTCTCTCTCTCTCTCTCTCCTTCCTTCCTTCTTTCCTCCTTCCCTTCCTTTCCTGTCTCTCTCCAACCCCCGTGTGTGTGCATGTATACATGTGTGTGCGCATGTGTACATGTGTGTGTATGTGTACATGTGTGTGTGCATACACTCGTTCATACGTGTGAGTGCAGGTGTACATGTGTTATGACATGCATGTGGAGGTCTTAGGACAACCTTTGGGTGTTGGTCCTTGCCTTACCACCTTATCTGAGATAGTCTCTTTGCTGTTATGTAAGCACAGCTAGTTGGCCTCAGAACATCTGGAAATCCCTGTATCCACCTCCCACCTCCTGGTAGGGGTGCCTGGGATTATAGACGCTTGAGTTTTTAGCATGGGTTTTGGTGATATAAACTTCAGTTGTCAGACTTCTATGGCCAGCACCTTTACCAGTAGTCTCCCATGCTCATCATTTCCTCACTTTATATCTTTGCTTGTGAGCCTAGCCTTTCACGGCTGGGCCATCCTTCCAGTCCCACCATTTCTTTTTTAAAAGCATGACGGCTTCCTGGCTACATGTCCCATGTCTACTCCTTGAAGGAGTGTCACCTGCATTTTAGCATGTTGGGAAGCTTTTTATTTAGTTTGTGTGTGAGTCTGTATATTTCTTTTCATCTATGTTGTTACTGGTGTTTCCTGCTAGTAGATTTTTATTTTATCCAACAAAGATTTCTTCTTCTTTTCACTGTCTTCTGAATAAGAAAAGTCTTTCCCTGTGTATCTAATATTGTCTTCTTTAAAAATTCATTCGCTAGTCTCATTCCTAATGAACATACATTGCATTGTATAACAATATTCTTTTGGCAGTCGTACACACAGAAACTGATGCCCTTGCTAGGCAGTGTGGTGCACACCTGTAATTTCAGTACCTGAGAGGTGGGGGCAAAAAGATCAGCAGTTCAAGGTCATCCTCAATTGTATTTTGATCTGGAGGCCAGTCTGTACCACACAAGACCCCAAGAAAAAAAGGAAGAAGAAGAGAAAGAGGAGGAGGAGGAGGAGGAGGAGGAGGAGGAGGAGGAGGAGGAGGAGGAAGAAGAGATAAAAATCAAACAAACAAGCACCAGATGAAAAAACCAAACAGGACTGAGACCGTAGTACTACCTGCCCTTCCACTCCATTCCTCACTCACCTCTCCGGGTCACCTTTCCCCATAAGCTTCCGAAGATCCCCCCCTTTCTGAAAAAAGCATTCTTCTTCATTTGACTATGTTCTTTTTTCAATTTCTACACAAAAATGCCTTCAAGTAGATATTGTTCAAAATAAACGCCGAAAGAAATCCCCATACATTTGGCTACCTGACAAAGATGCTGAGAACGCTCAGAGGAAAAAGATCGTCCTTTCAACAAATGGTAATAGAAAAATGGGATAGCTACAGGCACAAGAATAGCCCTCAGTGAAGCAAAGTTGGCTTAAGTGTAAATGCTTAGAAAATGTAGTAGTGAATCTTCCTGACACTGGAATTGGCAAAGAGAGTCTCTTGATTTTGATACTACATTATCGATAATAAAGGTAAAATACATTAATTAGACCTCATTAAAATTAAAAACCTGCATTCATGGAAGGATACTATGGTGGGTGAAAATAGAAGCTATTTGCCAATCAGATACCTGATAAAGGATTAATTTCCATAATATGTAAATAATTCCTAGTCAACAACTAAAAAGCAAAAGGAAAAAAAAAAGACAACCCAATTTTTAAAATGAGAAAGTCATATGAATAGACATTTCTCCAAATAAAAGGTAAAATGGCTAATAAGTGCACCCAAAGATGCTGAAACCACAAACTACTAAGGAAATGCAAATCAAAACCACAGGAAGATGTCACTTCATTCCTACCACCAAAACAAAAGAAAACAATAAGTGTTGTCAAGGATGTGGAGAAAATGGAATTCCTATGCTTTGTTTGTAGGAATGTAAAATGTATAGCCACTACGGAAAACAGGCTGACAGTTCCTCAAAGATGCAAATGACCCAGAAATTCTAATCCTAGGTGTATCCCACAAAGAAATAGAAAAGCACAGAATCAGAGCTTTGCACACCTAGGCTCGTAGCCGCATTATTCACAACAGCTAAAGGACACAAACCACTGCAATGTCCAGGAACAGATGACTGAATGAATGAAACGTGGCACAGGTACCTACAATCGAATATATTTAGCCGTTAAAACAAATGAAGCTCTGATACATAACTACAACGTAGATGGTCAAAGAAAATATGTTAAGTGAAATTAACCAGACACAAAAGGATAAATATTGTGTTTTCACTAATGTGAGGCAGGAAGAGAAAAATACAAGCACACTAAAAGAAAAGAAGTTATAGGGAGGATAAGCCCAGTTACTAACTGGGACAATGAAAATATTCTGGAAATGAATAGTGGTGATAGTTGCACCAAAAATATTAATGCCAACCAACAGTGTATTTTTAAATGCTAGCTATTGGGGCTGCCAAATCAAGGCAAGTCTGATGACCTGAGCTCAATTTCTGGAACTCACGTGGTGGAAGGAGAGAACCAACTCTCATAACACAGAAGTTGTCTTCTGAACACACACACACACACACACACTCAAAAAATAAATGCAAAGGTTGATAACTATTTTATAAAATTGCATATTTCACTATAATAAACATTATGGACAATGACACAAAACATACATACAAAAAAGATTAGTAGAAAAAGATGAAGTGGGTAAAGGCACTTGCCTTGCAAGTAAGATGACCTGAGTTTGATCCCTGGAACCCACATAGTGAAAGGAGAGAACCAACTCCAGAAAGTTGTTCTCTGACTTCCCAGAATGTGCCATAACACATACTGCCCCAACCATAAGTAGTAGTAGTAATAATAAGAAGAATAACAATAACAATAATAATATTATTATAAATGAAGGAAGAGAGGAAAATTGACATCTTACCTTTCAAGGATGTAACCAGAATGACATGAAAACAAATGATGACAAGGAATATCTTGTATATCAGTAAAACTTCTTCAGGTCTGCCAACATGGCCACACTGCCCCCCAGAGAAGAGCATCCTGGAACAATACATGACAGACAACAGATCATCACAGCTGCCATAATCCTAACAGGAATGACCAAAGGTCATTCCTCAAGTAACATCACCTCCATGCTGCCTTCTTAGAAGTACCATTGTCAGAACTGTAGCGTGCTTGCAGAGAGCTAGCATTGCCAGGTGCTCACTGGCTAACAAAATGAAAAACCCAGGTTTACTAAGATATCACAATTAAAATGATAAACATGCTAGACTTTGTGGACTTATGGAAAATACATGCCAAATACACCAAAGAACAAATTAACAACTAAACTAATTGTTTCATACGTAATTATGACCACTATAGGAAGCTTTTTAGAGACAATGCTAACATTCATGCATCACAGACACCTCTAAATAATCTACCTCATTTGTTTCTTATGCTATCAAAGGAAAGCAACACTGCATTTCTTCCTTATTGTGACTTATTTTATTGTCATTGTTTGCATCTCTAGTAGTCAACATAGCAACATTTTAAATGCAAAATTTATATCAGATTTTTAATTTAAAAGGGTCATTTGCCATTCACTTACTTATTCATGCAACCACTCTTTATCGAGGACCAATATGTTCCACATAATACATTAGGGCTGAGTTGGAGGTAACTAGAAGTGATATATCCTTTTATTCATCCAAAGGGGTAGTTCCTGTGAGCAGGCTGTGTACTCTCAGCTCGCAGAACTCCTGGCTAAGGCGTCTAAGAATCTAGCCACCACAATAACTACAGACTGGAGGTAGCAGGTGCATACACCATGGCGAGGCTAGAAAAAAATGAGTTCAGAGCTCCTGGGTCTGCGACATAATACACTGTCCTGGTACTCTCGCAATGACGGGGTTCTTGAAGACGGTCCGCTTTACCTGGAGAATGAGACAACGGTGGGTTTTCTGTTTCTTTTTTTATCCCTCATCACTTTAATCCCTGTACTATCTGACCTTACACACACTGAGTATAAAAGGAGAATTTGCTGAACGAATGGGTGAGTAAAAGAATGAGGAGCGTAGCGAGCATTTGCAGAGTACTCACAGTATCCACCACTGATCAGAGATCTCTTGATCGCTCCTTGGAGCAAGTCTATCAAGTTGATGCCATTGTCCCAGTTTGCTAAAGGGCACATTTGTCCATCAGGTCTATGAGTCTCTTGTTGACACAGCATGATATTGATTTAGATCATAAAGTGATTCTGGCTTCAAAAGAGGGCTAATGTTTTAAAAATTGATAATTGTATGTTTCATCTAGGAGAATTTATCTTCATGTAGATTGAGAATAATTAAAGAAGAGGAAGTAATTTGAAAGTACTATATGGTAGGGCCGAGTGAGGGCTAGTCTGTTATCCTTGGTTAACTATTAAAATTTAATAACAGCTATGAGATACGCAATGACCAGTATATTGGCTCGTGTAACAAGATATAACAAGTGTCTTTAAGATATTAACAGTGAAACGTAAGTGTTGGCTAAGAAGTTTAACACAGTCGTGGCATTGTGGCACACACCTTTAACGTCAGCACTCAGGAAGCAGAGAGAGGTGGATCTCTATGAACTCAAGGCCAGCCTGGACAGAGCTAGTTCCAGGACAGCCAGGGGTACACAGAGAAACCCTGTCTCAAAAACAAAAGCAAGAAGAAGGAGGAGAATAAGCAAAGGGAGAAGAAAAAGGAGGAGGGGAAGAAGGAGGAGGAATAGGAGAAAAGGGAGGAGGAGGAGGAGGAGTCTAGCACAAGAGGACATTTAAGAGGGAGCTACTGAAGAGGTTTTTAGTGTGGACAAAGCAAGCACAAACAGTGAAAATACAACTGATTTAGATTATTCAATTTTCAAAACAGAAGAAACAAATAAACCAGGAAACCATGAGTAAAAGCATAATTAAATTTTTATCTGAATTCTGGTAAAAGAACCACAGCCAGCAAATCTCTTCTGCATTCTAGGAATATGTGGAGCTAGCTTATTTAAGAATTTTCTGCTGAAAACAACTTAAAATCATGAATAAAATATTAAACATGTCTCGCCAAAATGGAAGATTAAAGAGGAAGTAAGAAAGGTAACCTAAACAGCGAATGCACATGTACCTAAAGGTATAGGCCAATGAAGCCAATGGGGTTCAGGTGTGAAAGATTAAAGAAAAGGTCAGAGATATGGAGAAGAGAAATAGAAGGTGAGCATACACTTAAATTAAATTCAAAGACAGGAGAATAGGAAGTCAGTATTTGGAATAAGAGTCCGAACTGGTGGAAAAACATTAATGCAGATTCAAAAAGCCCATAGAATTTCAAGTACAATAAACAAATAAAAAGAGATCTGCACCAAACCAGCTCATAATGAAACTGGAGAAAATGTAAAGTTTTTTTTTTTTTTTTTTTTTTTTAAAAAAAATGTCTTGATGAGCCAGGTGGTGGTGGCACACGCCTTTAATCCCAGCACTTGGGAGGCAGAGGCAGGCGGATCTCTGTGAGTTCGACACCAGCCTGGTCTACAAGAGCTAGTTCCAGGACAGGCACCAAAACCACAGAGAAACCCTGTCTCAAAAACCCAAAAAAAAAAAAAAAAAAAAAAAAAAAAAGTCTTGACAATGGCTCGAGGAAAATAAGGTCATTTCATTTCCAAGGAATAACTTTTAGAGTGACAGGTCTCTTCTCAGAAGTCACAAGACAATGCACTATTACCTACAGTGTGTGAAGGCAATACACTATTACCTATAGTGTGTGAAGACAATGCACTATTACCCATTGTGTGTGAAGACAATACACTATTACCTATAGTGTGTGAAGACAATACACTATTACCCACTGTGTGTGAAGGGGAAATTGTACTCACAGCGAAAAGACCTTCTATGAAGGAGGACAAAGCGAAGGCATTTTCCAATAGACAAAAATGGTGATTTTCTTTTCCATCAACGCACAACAACAGCAAAACAAAACAAAACAAACCCAAAATAAAACAAAACAAAAAGACTCAAATCCTCACTTGAAATCAATGCTAAAACACATCTTTGGGAAGAAGACATTAGACTTGAGATGCAAGAAGGAACAAAGACTTAAAGAAGGTGGTTAGTATACGGGCAGGCCCCACCCCGAACATTCCTAAGAGATGGGTCAAGGCTTTAAAAAGTGGCACAGTTTGCCCTTACGTCTCCAATGTCAAAAGGCTTTGTGCACTCTCAGGTGGTCACTGCAGTCAGCCTTTCTAATATCCATCCCTTGGATCCAGAGACGAGTGCACATTCAACATGGCTTTCTATGGGGAAGGTGACTTCAGGCTGTGACAAGTTAACAAAGCTAACTAGGACAAGTAATAATACTATCTCACAGGGACTAAGGAAATATCAAATAAAAATATATAGCAGAGTTGAGAATGTAGCTCAATTACTACAGCCCTTGCCTAGCACCAGATAAAAACAGGCAGGATGATGCAAAGGTAATCTCAGCACTCAGGAGGCAGAGGCAGGAGAATCAGTTCAAGGCCATCCTTGGCTACATAGTGAGTTTGAGGCTATCCTGGGCTACATAGGACCTTGTCTCAAAAAAAAAATAACCCCCCACACAAGCCATATAAGTGGATATGTATGCATGTAAATTTACGGGAACTTTCTATGCCAAAATCAGTCCAAAGGAAAGTTCAACGGAGGAACATTTTCCTAGTGTGCAGGACACCTTGGCTTCAATTCCCAGTACTGAATGTTAAGGCCTATTTTGCTAGACATGGTGAACCATGCCTGAAATTCCAGCATTTGAGAAGTGGAGGTAGGAGGATCAGAAGTTCAAGGTAAACTCTGGCTAATATATGAAACCCTGTCTCAGAAAAAAATATACTGTATTTATATTGATATCAGAAAAGTTATACTTTAAAACAAAAGCATTACTTTATAAACAAGACGTTTATTAAAAATTTAGCCTGATCAATAAAAAAATGCTGCATATCAAAACATGGGCTATAGTTGAGGATACTGTCACACTGAGATTTTAGTTATACATAAAGCTTAAAATTAACACATTAAGACCCCTGTTAAGAAATTTGGAAAATAACAAAATAAACCCTAAGAAGAAAATAATGATAAAATAAAAGCATAAAATAATGACCAAAAAAGCCCAAAGTAAAGAATTAATAAAATTAAAGCTATTCTATGAGAAGACACTTCTGGTGAAATTGAGAGCCAGGAAGGAGAGGGTGGGGGGAAAGGGAGGTGGAAGAACTAACCAAGAGAACTGATGAGGACAGCAATATTCTGCAAATGCTACAAACATATGAAGATAGAAGGGCCTTGGTGCCATCTTTATTCAAAAAGTCTACACAAAATGGGCAAATTCTTGGAGGGAAAATAAAAGAAGGGGTCAATAAGAGCTATTAAAACTGAATAAGATGTATGGCTAGTCAAAGTCTCCAAAATTTTCACACCAAGAAAATTTAATTAAGGAACAAAAATTTTAGTCTCACAAATTCTGAGAAGAGACAAAAACAGTAGAGCACATCTGAACTCCTTTACACAACATCAAGGGCAAATTTTCATGTTTTTACTGAATATGCGCACATGTGTGCGTGTATGCATGCATGCACACACACATAATAGTAATTGACAGAATTCTCTAGATGCTCACAGAAATGCATAAGAGCAACTACAACTGCATATCTTGTAAACTGAAGTAATCAGAGTAAATATAGAACAAAAGAATCCTGGCATCATTTTTTTTCTTGAAGATAAGGTCACCAGGGACTAAAGTCAGCATTCCTGCAGTAAGAAAAGCAATACCAAAAAGGACCAGAGAGAAAAGACTCTATTGCCTACAGATGACAGAAGCTGGGCTAACTGCTAAGTGCTGAGCATGAACTCTGAAATGACAGCTTTGTGTACTAGTTACCATAACCCCTAGTCATGGTATATATATATCGTAAAGCCAGTGCCGAAGCACACAGCGGGAGTGCGTCTGTGAGGCTTTCAGGCTATTGGAGCAAATGGAAGAAAAAGATTTGTTTAGTCTACACAGTAGAGCATTATGCTCTTAATGAGCCTTAAGAACGTTCTAAAGCAGAAAAAAACAAAATTTTCATTTTTAAAAAAGCGAATCGCTATCAGACTGCAGTATTTGTAGTCAATTATACACAGTAAACATAAGCTCAGAATAGGGGAGAGGCATTGTTTCAGGTCCCTTGCACACTTCCGCATTTTCTCACTATACTGGAGGTAAGGTGAAAGCTCACTTCCTCTCTCCTCTCACCCTTCAGGGTCTTCCCCCCCAAGGCTCAGGTATGTATTCTCAACATGCACAAACAAGCAAACATGCAGTTAAGAAAGCATGCTCGGTAGAGCAAACTGTGGGCCTTAGCATCCAAGCTCCACCTCCTACAAGTACAACTTTGAGATGTTAATTAATCTCTGTGAACCTTATATCTGAAGAAATCAGGGTGATAATAAGGCTAGCTTCCTAAGGTTCTATAGGGGTTAAAAGGAGGTTAATAAATTGAATATTTACATCTGCATAAGTCAAAACATATTAACTGTGATTATAAGCAGTCAAAAGATAAGTTTGCAGTGTTTCTAATGCTGAGTTTGAACTTATTTCGAGAATATTTTCTTATGTCTAGTTTACATATATTTTCTGAGGTTCTCTCATACGCGGGGTACTATGCTAGGACCTCACGATTCGTCAACAACTGTTTGTTCATAGCCACTACTTACACTGAGCAGCTATTGGGACTGTCAGATAAAAAAATAACGTTTTTCAAACCTGGTAAATGTAAAAGATACTCTCTTCATGGATGAGGAGGATCAAATTGACTTAAAACAATAACCAAAACCAAAAGCACTAGAATCCAATATCTCTTCTACTGAGGGGCACACAGCACCTCACCCCCACTTCAGAGCAGCCATTCATGAAAGATTTAAAACTGGATTTGCTCTAAAGTCTGTTGCTACAAAATAATTCTATGACTATGTAGAGAAAAGAAACAGGAGAGGAAACTGTGGTAGTTTGACCATTTGACACAATCTAGAAGCACTTGGGCAGACAGCCTCAGTGAGTGAGGATTTAGGGGAGTTAGTTCTCTTGAAGCTAATGGAGGGAGAAGACTGTTCCAGCATGAGTGGCTCCGTTCCCTAGGGGAGCCTGAACTCTGTAAGAGTAAATAGTCAGGAGTTACCGCAGCAATGAAACAGAACAGAGACTCTTGTTAAAAGCACTCAGGAGGCAGAGGCAGGCAGATCTCTGTGAGTTCGAGGCCAGCTGGTCTACAGAGTGAGCTGAAGGCAGCCAGGGCTACACAGAGAAACCCTGTCTCGAGAACAAATAAACAAGCAAACAAACAAAAATCCTTCAGGTGCTGGCCCGCACTGGGCTGGAAGTAGGAGTTGGTCAGAGCACATGGTATGGGTGCTTCAGGAGATCATACTGGAGAGGAAGGTGGATTCTCGGGAAAGCCAAACCTCCCACACCTCCTAAACCAATACTCTGGCCCTTCCTTCTTTGCTCTGTTACCATTCATGTCAACTCCCACTTGAAATCACAGCTTGCATATCTATTAGTTGTGTGAGCCTACTTGGGTGTTTAAACCTTGTTTATAACAATAACTTACTAGTATCTATTTTAATTCTGTGTTCTTTATTTTGTAAGTCATTTAAATTTGTTATAACAAATATTTTTCACAAGATTTTGACAACTTATATAAAGGAAAATCCAGAAACAGTCACTACCTGAATCTCAAAAAAAGGAAAAGTCATAATACTGGGCATAGGTTATTAGTAAAGAACTTGCTTAGTTCATGCAAGGCACTGCGAACTGATCCAATGTACTGCAAGAAGGAAAAAAAGGGAGAAAAGGGGAAGATTGAAAGTCAGTAGTGCCTTCAGAATTTCCGTCTCGAAGAGAGCTACACAGAAATCTGGTTGGGAGGCACTCTGAACGTTGCATGTGCACAGTGCTTCAGGTGACCAGGAAAATGTACCATTTTGTATTTCAAAACATGACAAACGCTGTTGGAGCCAGGGAAGTCAGTCCAAAGAGCAAGACAGCTAGACAATAGGACAATAGTCCAAGAAATCCTATGTAAATAAGTCTCCTTCAGCTTTCATTGCACCACGACATTTCAATGTCTACTCCCAGTCCAAAGTCGCCACCCTTTCCTGAGAGCCTACTCAAAAACAACTGTGCTTACTGGGAAGAAAGGTTCAACGAGGGTCTTTCGGGAAGATGAAGAAAATGTCTGAAGGGAAGAGAGCTCCAGGTGGGAGGAAAGAGTTAGAAATCAAACACGAATAGACGAGGTTGTGAGGAAAATGGGGCTCTGAAATGAAGAAAACGGAGGACTATGGAAGGGAAAAAAACCCAACAAAACCCGCACGCGTTCACTGTTTTTATAGTACTATCATGTAGAACTATCCTGACTCACCTGACAGGAAGTTCAGAGAAAAGAGGGGAGAAACTCTGTACACATCTGAAAATAAAAGCAAGAACAGATAGTTAGGCCAATGCAAAGTGGACCTTCATTGTGCCAGAAGGCAACACTACTGCACACCAAGGCTGCATATTGACAGTGGGGTTACAGAAGAAATGAACACCGCAAGTCCTGCTACCAGGGAACAGATTATAAATGGCAGGAACAATCCAGAAGCCAAGAGTTAATTTTTGGCAGGGGTTGGGGAGTGACCTCATTCACATATGCATTGTTGCTCAGTCTAAATTGGCATTAAACGTGTTAGAGGTATGCTGGATAGTCTAACGGTTAGTGTTGATGCACCAGGAATTGAATCCTCTAGGAGGCAAGCTTCTGAGCATATCTGTGAGGAGTTCATTTGATAGAGTTAGTCTCCGGGCGTGCCTGTGATGGATGATCTTGATTAGGTTAAGTGATGCGGGAAGACCCATGTTAAAAACGAGCGGCATCATTCCTGGGATTGGTTCCTGCACTGCATGAAAAGGAGAAGGCTAGCTGAGAATGAGCACTCAGAGTTCTCTTCTTCCTGACTTGGATCCCATGCAAGCAGGGGCTTCAAGGTCCCGATGCTTTGACTTCATGGTCATGGTGGACCCTGTCCTCATTCTGCGAGCCAAAACGAATTTAAGAAACAGATGGTGAGGTGATCAGAATAGAGCAGGGAAGTAGCAGACTCTTCCAGAGACAACAATTGGTCATGCATCACTTCATACATATTCTGTACCCCTTTTTACTAATTTTTTCTCAGATATTCTGCACTTTAACTTTCCTATAACCTAAACTCCTTGACATCAAGAGCTGCGTAGTTACTTGCCAGGTATGTTCAAAGCCAAAAGCAAATTATTGTTTTTTCTAAGAAGGTTGAGAAAGTGACTGTTGACTGACTAAGTTCGGCCCTGAGCTGAAAAGGGAAGATGGGGCCATTCATTACAGCATGACTGAGGGCAAGAGCAGAAACACAGGGAGCTATTCACAGCACAGAGTCCTGCTGACTCCCTGAATCACATTGTTTAGAATATTCCAGAACACTTTTCTTTGGTACAGCTATTAGCTCAAAGTTGACAGTTACTTCACATTAATGGTATCATCTCACATGAAATAGAAACATCATAACTTTCAAAATCAAGATTTTCAATAAAGAAATAAGCTATCTTGTCCTCTTGTCTTTTGTCAACTTACTGCTAGGACAGAAGTTGATGTTCAAGGAGGAATCCAGGATATGAGTGCAAAGAAGAAATAAGTAACCACAGTGAGGTTCTATTGATCATAGGAGGTCCTTTAAGAGGAAAAATTCACGTCTTAATGAATTAAAATCCAACATGCCAAAAAAATCCATTAAGCAATGTTTATAGACGGCAAGAAAAACTGAAGGCCAAACATGTTCTGTCCTTGGATAAACGGATTACAAATGAATGGATGTATGATTGCCATCAAAACATTAGCACAATCAAATGGAAACAATTAATTGAGATGAGTATAGAAATAATTTTATTGAACATTTGTAAAGATTATTTTCTACATAGGAATTTCAAATGATATTTTGATGCCATTTCATGACTCAAACATGTTGTGTCTTCCAAAATCTTATTGACAACCACAATAAAGCACACTTAATTATTCTGGGGAATACAGCTGATTAACGAACACCAGGAGGCTCTATTTGTGCCTTTGGAACATTTTCAGGTAGAAAAGTAGGGCCAAACAACAATGGCATTTGTTTTTCCCAGTGGATGAAAAACCATGCGAATAATACCCAAAGCTGGAGAGCACGGGGCAAAATAAACACTTGCATGCACCCCTGCTGGGAAAGAAAACTTTTGATATTTTGATTTTTTTGAATTGTATATACTTTAATTTTGTTTTTCGATTTTCATTTTATTCATAATTGGTTTTATTTTTAGAAATTAAAATAAAATTACATTTGCTTCCCCTTTCCGCTTTCCATCCTTAAACCTCTTCTTCCCACTTTGTAAACCAGGTTCTTTATTTATAAAGAGCTACAGGCAACTAAGGCCTGCAGACAGAGGGCGAATTAATCTTTCCCAGGGATGAGTCACCTAATTGGTTATCTGATTCCAAGTAGTCAGTGCTGAAATCATATGCATAAAGCAACGCTGGATGAACTAAGCTGCTTAGTTTAAATAGCTATGCATTTATACATACGTGTATAACGTCTTTCGAAGATATTATCTTAAAACACTAAAAATGTGGAGAGATTGTAAATTCAGAGGTATACTGGCATCCACAAAGATATCAAGAATAACACTGCTATTACAGCCTTATGTGAGGTGAGGGAGGGATTCTCAATATCCCAAGAGATGAATATTTAAACGATGGCAGAGCCACATTATCTAATATGACTCAATGGCTAAAAGTGTAGTTGATTTAGATGACATTATAGACACTTCCAGTGAAAAAAGGAAGCTCTTGATACACTAATATGTATACACAAGGCCATGTTAAGAAACAATCAAGCTGTATATGTGTGTGTGTTTGTTTGTATGACATGGGTTAGCTCATATAAAAAAAAAATCATAAAAAAAAACCCACCTACCAATCCTTCACAGACAGGACTGTTACATAGAGGGTGAAGCCAACTTTAATTCTATAGAAAACATCAATGTCTTCATGGATTATTTATACAAGTGAGGTTTGTTGAAATAACCAGGCTAGCCAAGGATAAAACAATTATATTTTATTTATTATAAGGGGAAAACTCATGAAACAGGAAATGAGAAATTCAGGCACAGCAATGTCCTGCGGGTGGTGCAGAGAGAGAGAGAGCACACAGGGAGGCAGATGGGGTTTAGTCTGGGTCCCAGAGAAACCACGCCTTAACTAAGACGTACCTCTTAAAGATGATTGGCTAACAGGGTTCCCCAGCACAGGTTGCTTCTTTTAGTGAAGAAAAGTAGAAGAGTGAGGACTAAACAGAACTCCTGAGTGAAGATCTAGGGTGGGACAAACGGAAGGGAATGTTATCACTTTTTCTGCTCATTGTAACCTCCCTTCCTACTTTGGGGCACAAAGGCTTCAGATGTCAGAGACAAGAAATCAGTTTTCCTCCCAGAAAGTTGGAATTCATTTGAGCAAATTACTGAAAACAATAGCACAAGAAATGCTGTGAACTTGTCTGATGGACACCGAGGCCTAAACTTAACTAAAAAGTTACCCGTCCTCCTGCCTGTGAATGCCAGCTTACCTTGATGGACATCAGCCCTCATCTCCCGGGGCAACTAAACAGGAAGCAGAATCCCATCCACACCAGCACTTCACTAACAAAACATGGAGGCTGCCAATGTTTGGGAATCTTACATCATTAAAAGAAAAGGGCAAGTCACAAAAGAAGCCATATCAACTTATGTAAGACATGGCACAGAATGGAGAAGTTTCTCCGAGAAGAACAGCTAACTCACCAATTGCTGAGATTAACTGAAACCTCCCACAGTTGCAGAGTGCCCCAAACCATGACATCAGGAGGCTGGGGATGATCCAACTTCCTCTATTTATCAGGCTGGCTAAAACCCAGGCTAAAGCCAGCGTAAGAAGAAAAAAAAGGCAAGTAGTTTCTACAGATGGTGTGAGCTGGAAGAAATCTTTCTTTTGGTTATGTAGGATGTTGTTCCAGAGGAGAGAAAAGTTTTGAGGGAGTCTGTCTCTAAAACTCAACTTTAGCGGTCCGGGGTAGCTGGCCCTTGGGCCATGCATTTTGAGGGTGCTGGGTAACCCAGTGGGTAAGGTGTGCAGGTGACAGAAGCTTTGACCGAGTTCTTCTGTGCTCTCTGAAGCAATGCGTCCCGGTCAAAGAACAAAACAAAACTGTGACATGCAGCATCCTAAGAGGCTCGGTGCTTCCTAGGATGTAATGATTAATTAGTGACCCAGACTGAGGACCAGAGATTGGCTCACAGTCCCTGACAACGACAATAACATCATGGAAGAAAGTACCAGAGGGGGAAGGGCCTTGATAACAAAGAATGGGTCCAGGAATCAGTGAAGAGAACTTTTCCCACACTGGTAGGGGAAGCAAATAACACAAATGGTAATGATGGTGAAGATGGGGCCTAGTGGGCATGTGCAGGACCGGACCATGCTTTAAGTTTGTAAGTACTGTCATTGAGGAACAAACATGAAAAATGCTAGAACCTTGTTGTCACCCTAGTTATACTCCAACCCTTCTATACAAGACCTTGTCTCCACAGACTGGCTTGCTTGGTTCTGGATATAGTCCATTCAAAAGAGATTAAATGTAAACCGGGTGGTGGCGGCACATGCCTTTAATCCCAGCACTTGGGAGGCAGAAGCAGGGAGATCTCTGGGAGTTCAAGGCTAGCCTGGTCTACAAGAGCTAGTTCCAAGACAGGCGCCAAAGCTTCAGGGAAACCCTGTCTCAAAAAAACCAGAGAGAGAGAGAGAGAGAGGTCAAATGTGAGTTGGCTTTTAGAATTTCTAAATATAATTCATTCAGTAAATATATACCAAATGTGTTCATGCATGTATCAAGCAAGTTATACCATATCTAAAGCCTCCTGGCTAATGGGACTAGTGGTACCTGAATCCAGAATACTATGATTTCTGTAGGTGCCATCTGAAATAGCAGCAACAAACAAGCTGCGCTGTGGAAGGGTCCTCTAATCCAGAGCAGGGAAATGGACCCGAGCAAATTGCCTCTAAAGGGTAATGATCTGGCTACCTCCTAAGGAATGTACAACTCTCTCCATGTAAGGACACAGGAGAGATCACTCCAAAGAGAGGAAATAGCTTAAGATGAAACAGAGAGCCAAAGAACATGGAAAGGGAAGAAAAATGCCCTTATTAAATGGTAGGAGGGATGGAGAGAGCAGCTGAAATTGTTTTCTGAGCCATCTCAAAAGATGACCTCTTAGCCAGCAGGGAAAGCGTGTGTGCTGAGATGGAATAGTCCAGCCTCGAAGTGGCTAGTATACCTCTTGACAATGCTATCACCATGGCATTTTTTTCTACACCACTGACAGCATTATTTTCTCCAGTGCTCTCTCTTTCTCTTTTTCCTTCCTTCCTCCTTTGTCCTATATCTTCTCTCTTTTCCTTCCCTTCTGTAGCCTGAAGCTGGCCAAGTGTATTTCAGTGAATGGAACGTGGCTGGTTACCTCTGCTTAAGCCAGAGAAAAGGCATAGACCCCATGATAAAAGCTGAGGGGCAACTCAGTGATAGAACCCTTACTTAGCATGTAGAGTTTCTGGTACCATCCCCAGACCTAGAAAGAGAAAAGAAGATGAAAGGACAAAATAAGAGAGTGGAATGGAAAGGAGGAGAGGGGGAAGTTGAGGTGAGGCCTGATGTGTAGTTCAGTTGATAAAGTACTTGGTGAAAGGCCTGGGTTTACTCCCCAGCACAACAGCATAAAACAGGGCATGATGGTGTATACTTCTAACCCTACCAAAAGGTGAAGTCAGTAGTATCAATAGTTCAAGGTCATCTTTAGCTATATTAACTAGTTTGAGGTCAGCCTGTTCTACACAAGATCCTGCTTCAAGGAAGGGAGAGAAGGAGGGGAAAAGAAAAAAAAGTCACACGGTAAAATGGTCACCTCCAAATGACTCTCTGGCCTCCAGCCCTAATGTCCTAGGTACGGGAACTACCGCCTTCCACACATGGTAGTACTAGCAAATGTTAAAATCAATATGATTTCAAAGCAGGTCATAATTCTTCTGAGCATATAAGCAATTGTCACCTTAAAGGTAAACACATCTGCAGTGATTCACCAATTAACAGTTTCACAAAAACATTATTATTGTACACAAAGGAGACTTCTACTGATTTCTTAAATGCAAGTCTCACATTAAGCTGTAGCCATGCAAAATTAGCTTTAAATGAACTTTCTTTCATTTCCTTGAAAACATCTCACCAGGAGAACGGAGTGTAGACAAGTACCTATAATCAACCCTGATTGTTATGACTGGCGCGTCCTAATTAACTGCGAGCTTCCTCTCCCACTATGAAACAAAAGCGAGCATGACACTCCATATTTCAACTGTGCTTCGATGCTTTGCTTTCAGTAATGAGATAAAATATGACTGAACAATACACAGATGAGGACAGAAGAAGTGAGTGAACACACAGAATTAACCTATCAAATAATTAAGAAAACCACACATAGAAAGGCTTCCTTCATTTCGCATGCCTTTGTCTGTCTTTGAAACAAGGTAGAAATGAAGGCCAGCTTGTTCAAATCTTTTGTCTCCAAACATATTTGCCATGTGATATGCACTAAGCCCTTGACTGCGCCTTAATTCAGTCCTAGGGGGTAGAAGATGAGGAAATGCTTACTCAGAAAGTTTTATTGTTCCCACTGGAAATGAGTAAGAAGTTATGTTATCATCTGGCCCTAATTTGACAGATAAAAACTGTGGAAGGTAGGACATTGGTAACACTGCTACTTTTTAAATTCAACATGGGGACTTCAAGCTCAACCTCAGGATTGCCATGTCTTCGGCGAATTTCCTAGGAAAAGAACTGTCTGATTCTTCCCTGCCATGCTAGAGCACAGACCATCAGGTCTTCACACGCCAGGATGCTGATCCATTCACAACGGGACTCTGCAGATCCTCCTGTCAAAAGGTGGAGTCTGTCTGTCCACTCCTTCAGCATGCACTGACCTTGTTCTTGCTTTGTCCCCAGGGTCCATTCAAGTGGGATGCAAACAGAAGCATGGAAACTAGCCTAAGCTACCCTGCCAGATGATGAAAGCCACATGCTGGGTCACTCCAGCGCTCCAACGGCCAGCTAACCCCCAGGAACGCACATGCGGCTAACTTACAGTTGATGGCAGATGCACAAGTTGTCCCAACTGTGACCGGAAGAAGGACTGTCCTGCTGAACTCAGCCAAGAGTATGTGCTCCAAAGCTCAACTGATGAAATGGCTGTTGCTGGAACCTGTCACGTTTGGACCTGTTCCAGTCTGAATGCGAAACATACACCCACTCAAGTGTTTTACGCTGGATCCCCAGCTGGCGGCACACTTTGGGGGAGTTATGGAACCTGTAGGGGACTACCTGGAGGAAATGAGTGATGGGGAAAGGAGGACGGGCTTTGAGCATTATATCCCAAGCCCTCTTCCGAGTCTAGTCTCTCTACTTCCCGTCCTGCCTACATGTGTGAAGCCGAGACATTTCAGCTGCACACACCCACTGCCACAGAGCTACCTACTGCCATGTTTTCCCCACCATGATAGCCTGTATCCCCTCAAACTGTGAGCCAAAACATGTCCTTCCTCCCTTACGTTGCTTCTTGCCCAACATTTGGCCACAAGAATGAGAAATGTAACCAATACATAAGTTCTTCATTGCAAAGAAAAAGCTAACTTGTACCTCTTCTTTTCCTTTCCTTCTTCCTCATTCTTCTTTTTCTTTTTTTACTTCCTTCCTTGCTTTCTGTAAACATTACGAGGAAAGAACCACTGTGCTTGGTTCTGGGTGGTCTGGGCTGCCTCTTGTTCAAAGCTAGCCTCATTTACTTTGAAAACATTTGGTAATATGGGTAATAATACATGCCCCTCCAGGGATCGTGTCTGGGAAGCTTAGTACCCAGTTTGATGATGATAAGAAACGATGGGACTTTTAAAAGTTGGAGACTAGTGGGGAATCTTAAGTGCTCAGAGGGGATCAAGATAGTTCTTGATGGACCCATGAGATAGTTCTGGTGAAGAAGTCATTATAAAAGAATAAACCCAACTTCTTTGTGTATCAGGCTTTTTCTTTTAGGCCACCAACCAGCTTCCAAATCATGACACTGAGACTTACTCGTTTTGAATGCTCGGCCTTAGCTTTGCTCTTTTCTTGCTAGCTCTTATAATTTAACCCATTTCTCTTTATCAATGTTTTTCCTCAGGGTGCTTTACTCTTTCTTTCTTTCTTTCTTTCTTTCTTTCTTTCTTTCTTTCTTTCTTTCTTTCTTTCTTTCTCTTCCTTCCTTCCTTCCTTCCTTCCTTCTTCCTTCCTTCCTTCCTTCCTTCCTTCTTTTTTTCCTTCCTTCCTCCCTCCCTCCCTCCCTCCCTCCCTCCCTTCCTTCCTTCCTTCCTTCCTTCCTTTCTGTCTGTCCTACTTTTCCGTTTCTCATGTCTGTCTGTCTGGTGGCTGCCTGGCTTCTGGCCCCAGGCATGTCCCTCTTTTTCTCCCCCATTTTCCCTCCCATCTTCTCAAGTCTAGATTTCTCTTTTTATTTAGTCTCTCTACCCGCCAGCCTCACCCATCCCTCTTCTGCCTAGACATTGTCTGTTCAGTTCTTTATTAGACCAATAAGGTGCCTTAGGCAGGCAAGCTGAAACAAACCCAACACTTTTTTTTAACATAATAAAACAGACATCCCTACATTGTTAAACAAATGCAGCATAAACAAATATAACACACCTTTACACAGTTAAAGTAATATTCCCCAGCATAAACGAATGTAACACGTCTTTACACAGTTAATTATTCCACAACATCTTTGTCTCCCTTTGTCATGTCTCCTTATGACTGTGATTCCATCTGCTATGAGAGATTGCGGTCAGGAGTCCAACACAAAGTCTCAGATGTTTGATAATAGCAGCGGAAAAGAGATGAATATACTGTGGAATGCTGCAGACTTTGTGTGGTATGAGGGTCCTGTGCATGGAGGGATGAAGTGAGATGTCTCTGCAGCCAGCAGACTATAGCATGGAAACTGGCGGTCAGCATGTCATCTCAGAGTATTTTCTGGTGATAACCTCCCAAGGACAATAATTTGCTGTTGACATCTATTGAATGTGTTCTAGACATTTCTTCTTCTCATTATTCCTAGCCATAGGAGGAGAAATATAATGAGAAAATACATTTTCAGGTCAGACACCTAAGGGTTAAGGAACATATCTAAGATTGCCCCTTTCCTCATGTGGCAGCCCGGGCTACGAGAGCAGAAAATACGCCTTTTAAGTATAGGAAATAACATACTGTGAGTGGTAAAATGCTTAGATTTCTATTTGTTTACTAAACTAATCAAAGAAAATCAGTAAGATCATCTTGCTAATGACATCAGACCACTCAGTACAACTCGGAAGCCAGAAAAGGTTATTTCTTAAAACGCTTTTCTTCCCTTCACCATATTTATAGTCTGTGCTTTATTTCCATGCCAACTTGCTTTTTCCCCTCATGAACGATGTTTTCTCAAACTTTTTGAAAGCTTACTTTGCTCTGGTGTCTTGGAACTTGGTATTTGTTTGTGGTTATGACATTAATGTTTAGAAAGGTCAAGTGAGATGCCAGGGCTGGACAAATATAGTTTTCTTTTGATGATATGTGAATGGGATCTTTTTCTTCCCTAGGATTCCCTGAAGGAGTTATCTTCTGAAGAACACTGCTTCTCAACCTTCCTAATGCTTCAACCTTTTAATATAGTTCTTCATGTTGTAGTGACCCCCAACCATAAAGTTACTTTGCTGCTACTTCATAACTCAGATTTTGCTACTGTTATAATTTGTAATGTAAATAACTTATATGCAGGGTATCGCAACCAACAAGTTGAGAACCACTGCATTGACACATTGTTTCTCTAATAATCATCAAAATATTAGCTGGATAGCTATGTTCATGTCTAGTAAAAATAGGAGGTAAATTTTCAGGAATGTATTTCCAGGACTTAGCATAATCATACCGTGTTCTGGATGATCAGAAGAAGGATCCATTGCTTCAAGAATCTTTCAGTACCTCCTGTGGTGGTTTGAAAGAAAATGGCCCCCAAAGGGCGTGGCACTATTAGGAAGTGTGGCCTTGTTGGAGGACATGTGTCAGTGTGGGCGTAGGCTTTGAGGTCTCTTTTGCTCAAGCTTCCCTCAGTGTGATATTCAGTTGACTTCCTGTTGCCTGCAAGATGTAGGACTCTCAACTCCTCCAGCACCATGTCTGCCTGCATGCCACCATGTTCCCTATCATGATAACAATGGACGGAACCTCTGAAATCGTAAGCAAGACACTCCAAAATAAAATGTTTTTTATAAAGAATTGCCCATGGTTATAGTGTCTCTTCACAGCAATAAAACCGCAAATTAAGACACCTCCTCTCCTATGTATATTGCCTGATACTGTATACAGAACCTCCCCTTTAAAGAGGAATTATTTTTCTTCATTAGTTTTGTTGTATATTTTGGATTTCTGACGCATGGTCTTGTACATAGCCAAGACTGGCCTCGAATTCACTGTGTAGTTTATGCTGGCCTCAATTTCACAGTCTTCTTGTCTCAGCCTCCTAAGCACTAGGATTACAGATGTGCAGAACAACATCTGGCTCATCTGTTTGTAATAGTAATAATCTCTTCCAGTTATACAATGATTTGGAGTAGCCAAAACACTCCTGTATGCATTTCGTTGTTGGGCTCTTGTTAAAAGAGTAGCTGGGAGACAAATTCATAATCCTGTGCTAAAGACTGGGGTTACTCTGGAGAGCAAGGTAAGTGGGCCCTAGGGAGGAGCCAAAAATTTCAATGAAAAACTAGCAATAAGAAATGCAATACCGTGACTGAGATGGGGACTACAGTGAAAGGCATCTAGAACTCTGGAAAAGCACAGTGGTTTGTGACCTAAGAGGTCATAAAATGATTCAAAAGTAAGTGGATAGAATTAGCCCCATATAGAGGAGGAGAAAAACTGTCGCCAGTAGAAGAAACAATGTGTACCATGTCACTGTGGTGGTGGTGGGGGCGAATATCACTCATGTAAGGAAGAAAACATAGGCAAGAGTGGGCAGGACACTGGTGGGCAGGAGGGAGAAGAAACTGTAAAAGGTGACACTGAAGAGGCAGGAAAGGCCCAGCTCCTGTGCAAGGTGGGACTTGGTGGCTAAGATACAGATGAAAGCTTTGTTTCCTATAGAGCGCCATTGAAGGATCTTAAGCAGTGCTTAGGTAATCTGTTTCGACTCCCACTTTGACAAGGTCGTTCAAGCTATTGCATGGCAAGGGAACTGGCAGAGGATAGAGCAGAAGTAGAGTGCACTGTGGGATTGCTGTTCTGAAGGCATACACATCCCAATAAGGCAGAAATCCTAGGTCGGGGTATTGTCAAGGAAACATTGACTCAGATTTGATTATGTGGTAAAAATATCTAAAATATCGTAGGCACTCCAGTTCAGAAAAGCATGAAGATTTAAAATAATTATATATATGAGTATTCCCTCTGCATCAGGGGTCACAAACCTTTCCTGTAAATCAGTGGTTCTCAACCTTCCTAAAGTTGCAACCCTTTACAGTTTCTCACATTGTATCATAAAATTATTTCATTGCTACTTCATAACTGTAATTTTGCTATTGTTATGAACATGAACTATCTGTGTTTTCTGATGGTCTTCAGCAAACTCCATGAGAAAGTTATTCATTCATCCCCAAAGGGGTTGCAACCCACAGGTTGAGAAACATTGCTTTAAATGGTCAGATAATAAATATGTCCAGTTTTGTGAGCAGCAGTATTTCTGATGCTCCCTGCCATTGTAAAGCAAAACAAACACATCTATAAGCAGATGGGTGTGGCTATGTGGCACTAAAACAGAATTTACAGAAATGGGTAACTCTCAGGATTTTGGCCTGTGGGCAATAGCTTGCCCTGCTCTATACCAAAAAGAACATGGTAAGTGACAGTGACCATAATGGCTTGAAAGGTGGTGATGGTGATAATGAGCTAGCAGGAAGGAGATGAATGGGGCATGTCTGAATTGGATGCTGTGATGGATAATTTCAATTGCCAACTTGATTATATTAAGAAACACCTTATGGCATATCCAAGGCACACCTTTCATTATGTCTGGGAAAGCCTTTGCCAGAGAGTATTAATTGAGAGGGAAAGGCCCCCCCGCGGATGTATGTGGCTTTGTCCCCTTGAATTGGGTCTCAGCCTGAATAAAAAGGGGGAGGAGAAAGCCAGCTGAGCACGGACACTCTTCTTTCTCAGCTCCTGCTCTTCCAGAAAGGAGCGGCATTCCATCACCACGGCTCTGAGCTGTTCCCACCACCATGTCTTTCCTGTCACGATGGACTCTAATCTCTGAACTGTGAGCTAAAATAAACCCTTCCTCCCTTCAGTAGCTTTGCGTCAGGGATTTTAATCACAGTAATGATAAAAAAGCAAGAGATGTTAAAATGAGAAAGTGCTGCTCACCACCTAGACTTCACCTGGTCCTCAGGAGGCACAGAGCCTAGTGGTGGGGTCTGCATTAGAATCTGGTCCAACAAAGTCCCCACCACAGCCCCTGCCCATTTATCAAGCTAATCATTGGCCCTCAGTGTCCCGACATCCCATGGTTGTCAGGTTATACGGTGGAGGTTTCCATGGGATACTGCTTCAAATTCTTTGCCTTCATAACTGCATAGTTTCCCTACAGTTAAGGTCACCTTCCAGGTTTCCTATATATCAATCCACAAGAAACAACTCCAAAATAAAGTAAATATCACCAATCCAATACTGGCACAGTCGGTAGTCAAGGCCGAATTTGGTGGGGGTACAGAACATGGTGGAAATTGAGAGAAGGCAGTAACGTTCTCCTCAGCCCCCTCATCCAGGAAAACCTCCCAGGCACGGACTGGTCATCACTTTGATTTACTTTTCTTCCTCTCTCACCAAGGACATTCTCTTCCAAAGCATCAACACTACCTGCTCCTTTTGCTTGCAAGGCATTCAAATGGTCTTGTGTGGCTACACCGGAAGTGGAGTTATTTTTAATACTGGATAGTGTAAGGTTGGGTGGGGAAAGCCAGAACGGGAAGCCTCCAGCAGTGGAAACTCCTCTATCACCAGGGAACTTGGCTGTAGCATCAAGCCCTGGCCTCACACCAAAGCGGGGCCATCCATTTTTCTTCTTTTTTTAGTACTATCCTCTTTAACCCACCCAGCAGTGAGATTTGTCAGTGTGTTTTGCCAGTAGACCTGGCAAACAGCAACTTGTCAGGTTCAATGGCTCTCATTGACTGCTCGAACAGAGTCCTCTGAAGATTGCAAAACTGGACTCACAAGCAGGCCATAAAATTCCTACCACCCACAAGTGTCTGGACGCTGCCTTTTCCTAAATGACCCCCAGCACCGGTGCAGCGTGGGTGGCTTTGGAGGACTTTTTAAAATGATCTTTTCCCAAACTGAGGTGTTCCAACTGGTACGGGGCTTCTTTTATTTTTTTTTCCTTACAGTAAAAGATTGACTCCCCAGATATTTTGAGAAAACAAGAGCCAGCTGCATGAATTTGAGTTACTCACCAAGAAAATCATTCAGCACTAGCCCCCAAAGTCCGCATGAACTGTGAGGTCTACCAGGCCAACGGGTTGTAAGGGCTGTAGCTCACTGGAATACACAGGCAGGGTACTAAGGTTGTGGCATTAGCGTGCCTCAGTTCAAGTGTAAGCATCACAGTAGCAAGGCCACAGAGACCGCTCATAATAGCCCTTCTCACTCCATACCTGCTTAACACGTCACCCTCTGCTACCCAGTATAGGGAAGGAGAAAAACATTCTATTGGTAAACATAGAATTCAAATGACAGAGGGCGCCAAGAGCACAATAATCATGGTTCTCATACACACACACGTTAGTCTCAGGGACAGATGAAAATTTTACAACAAAATAAAAATGTAGCATGAGTATGAAATGAAATGTTCCTGTTGTCTTCCAGGTTCTCTTTGGAAAGTGTGGGCTTGAAAAGCTGGGGGTTCCGTTCATGGTACAGCATTTGTCTGACACTGAGCAAGCCACAGCACCGAGAGGATTAAGAAGAGCAATTGCAGGGATGCTGGTACACTTCTGTAATCTCAGCACTCAGAAGGCTGAGGCAGGAGGAATACTGTGAGTTTAAGGACAGCATGCCCTACAGAGTCAGACTCTGTCTCAAAAAAAAAAAAAAAACCTTAGGAGTAGAGAGATGGCTTATGGCTTAGCAGTTAGGAGCACTTGATGCTCTTGCAGAGAATCTGGGTGACAGCTCATAGCCACCTGCAACTCTAGTTCCAGGGGCTCTGACACCCTCTTTTGAGCATGGAAGACAGTGCACTCACCAATATGGTGCATATACATATACAACTGGGCAATACATATGCATAAAAATAAAGGCAGAATGTTTAAAAGTGCCCTTAAAACAACAGCAAACAAAGGCACAGTTAAAATTGGAATATCAAGTGATGGCTGGTGTGGTTCTCGGGAAGGAGTGTTCAGTAACTTCATAGATCCTCGTGAGTGTCACTAAGTGTTAACCACAGGAAAGACAGATCTCTGTGGTTGTACCTGAAGTGATGACAAAACATTTAAAGAAGTACAAGTCCCCGAATCTCAGTTTTGATACTGCCACTTGCTACTCCTAAACCTCAAGCAAATAACTGGGTTTCTAATCTACAAAATGTGTCCCAGTTTATTCATCTAGAAAATGGGAATAATATTAATAGTATCTGTCTCCTGGCTGTGAGGAAATATATGTGTATCAATACATTTAGACCATATAAGATGATCCCTGACACATAGTAAATGCTCAAAATAGCAATGATCAGTTTTGTACTTAGGAAGACAATGACAACACTGCTTCCTATGAGAATACGTCTGCCTGCATTACATATTATAGGCTCCTACAAGTAAAATCAAGTTATAATACCTTAAAATGTCCACTTTTATAGGCAGAAGTTTCTGTCCTGCCAGTTCCAAAGAAACACACAGAGGCTTATATTAATTATAAACTGTTTGGCCTATTTTCTCAGGCTTGTTATTAACTAGGTCTTACAATTTAAATTAGCCCATAATTCTTATCTATGCTTAGCCACAAGGTTTGGTACCTTTTCTCAGTGAGGCATACTTATCTTGTTTTCTCTGTGCCTGGTTGGTGACTGCGTCTCTTCCTTTCCTCTCCCCAGAATTCTCCTAGTCTGTTTGCTCCATTTGTACTTCCTGCCTGGCTACTGGCCAATCAGCATCTTATTAAACCAATATAAGTGACAAAACTTTACAGTTGTACAAAAGCATTTTCCTACATCACACTTTAAAAACTCCAAAAATGATATAAACTGCCTTTAATTATTCTATAGCATAATGCCACATTGTTGTTGTGGGGTGCTGAGGATTGAACCCAAGGTCTCAGGCATACAAAGTGTGTGCTCTACCAATGAGCTGTATTCCCCAATCCAATGATATGCCTACTCATTGACAACATGTTTAAAGCCTCTTCTTATATAATATTATAGAAAAAAAGAAGATGGAAGGGCGCAATGGGATGTTTGGGCTGAGTCATAACAATAACTCTAATATTTAAGCTGGGTCCATCACAAATTACAGGATAAAGTGCTTACTGATATTTGCTGCCTCTTTGCCTCTGATTCTTTACCCATAAAATAGGGGAGCATCACCATCTTTGAGTCCTCAAAGCTGGTCAGAATAGGGAGTCAGTCAGTAAGGGAAAGTGCTTGACACGGCATTGGTGGAAAGTCCCTAGCTGTCAGCATCGTCATCAATGCCTGCTTAGGTGAACAAGACACCCTTCTGACTGCTTGACACTTGCTTATGACTTGTGGGTGAAATTGTGCTACTCAAGGAAACACTGTGTCTGCCATGCTCGTGGTCCCTTTCTCCCCTTTTATCCTCCTTGACCAGTTCACATATGGTCCTCTGCCAAACACCTTTCCCATGACCTATTGTGCTACTCCTACCTTATTGGTTACACAGCTAATCTTTGTGCTTGACCCTCAGTATAGAGCCTGTCTAAAATGCCTTTTGTACTTTAAAGCAACTCAGACGATTGAATTATTTCAATCTTATTTCAAAAGAGGAATTTGGGGACTGAAGAAGAGGGGTCAGTCTCCCATACTGCTAGGGACCTCAACCAGGCCATCCTCAATCCTATCCTGGTAGCAGGACTCCACCATTGCGGGGAGGGCGAGTTTTCTGTCCTGCTTGGACTCATTCCCAGTCAATAAATATTTGTTGGGTAAACACTATGTGCCAGGCACTACGTGAGGCACTAGGAACACACTGGTGAGCATAGGAGACACAACTGTGCCTTTTCTGGACAGCCTTCACTGGCGGCCATTCAAACGAATCCCAATGTAAACGGAGACAAGTCTGCAAGAGAACTATGAAGTAAACACACAGGGGCTGAATTATATTCTGAGAGGAGGCCATGATGCAGACAGCACATTGCTCATTAGTACAAAGAAGGTTCACAAACAAAAAGTGTGACACACGTGATCGATCATTCCTATTGAGACACAACTTGGCAGGAGTCAGACCAACGTGTTGCCAGTGCCCCCAGAAAACCTTAGCAAGCAGGAGAACAGTCCATTTCGCTCAGTTTCTCTTCTCTATTGCCCTCAGTCCCTTTCCTTCTGGAGTCTAGACTAGGCTAGACTGGGGCATTTGTTTTCTCTCATTAAGTTTTTCTCCTTCTCATTAAGTTCTTGTTTCCTCTCATTACATTTTTCTCTCACTTAAATCTCTCTCATTAAGTTTTTTCACAGTATAGTTTAGATACAACTCTATAGGAAAACATGTTTATCCTTTTAAAAAATACCAAAATGACAATATGGCTTTCAATTTCAATCTGAAATCTAAAATGCTCCAAAATATAAAACACTTTGAGCTTTGTGTAGACACCCCCAAAAAACAAACAAACAAAACATCCAGACTTTGAAGGCATTTTGGCCCTTGGATAGTCAGATGAGAGTGGTTCAACATACACTTAGGTAACATAGGAAGCAGTGTTGGTTAGTAAGCTCTTGAACTAGTCACACAAGTAAGACCACAAAACTCACTCCCTCTAAAGCAGGGTGTAGGAATGGGGATGATTATTGTCTTCCTGTTTATTTGGTATAGCTTAAGACTCCACTGTCTGGTGATAAATTTGTTTGTTTCATTGCGTTTGTCTGTAATTTCCAAAATTGGAGTGATAATGATATTATTTCTGAAAACAAAAACTAATGAATCTTACAGGCAAATCATAGTTTGTTGGTTTTTTCTATGCATGTAACAGCATAATGAAGCTAGATTAAGAACGTGATCAGGAGCTTGGTGAAACCTGTGTGTGAATCATAAAGCATGAAACAGAAATATGATGTGGAGGTGGGGCAGGAGAGACAGCTCAGTAAGGCTAAGAGCAGTGCTTACAACTTACAAAGAACCCAGGTTTGGTTCCTAGCACCTATTTGATGGCCCACAACTGTTTGAAACTCCAGTTCTAGGGGATCCAACACCTTCTTCTGACCTCCATGGTCACAGTACACATATGTAATATAGACATACCTTCAGGCAAAACACCCATGCACATAAAATAAAAACAAATAAATCTTTTTTTAAAAGGAATATAATGCTCAGAAGTGGATAGGACGGTTGAGTTCGGGTGGTACAGTAGTCCCAAGAAAAATTCTGGTGAGAAAATGACGTCTGAACCAAGTGCATTAGGTTAAGGGTGTGCCAGGAAACATGAGGGGACAAATCGTTCTGGCAAATGCTCTTCAATGACCCATGGGTTCACACAAACGAAATCACTTTAGTAATCAGATTTGATTTCATGGAATCCATGAACAGGTCAGAAGAAAATCAAGTGATGGGCTAAACGTGCTGTTAATAAGAAATGACAGCCAAGTCTCAGCTTCGTTTGTACCAATGAACCCAGTGTCCGCAGCAATGAGCCTAGCTAGGCCACTCCTAAAACCGAATGGCAAACTGGAGTCAACATGAGCAATGTGGCAAATGCAGACAAGATCAGGGCTGTCTTGATCAAACCAACTCCCATCACCATCCTATCATAAACAAAGACACTGCTTTGTACACAAAGACACCGAGAATGGTCTGAAGAGCTTAAGTACCTTGCCTGAGGTCACAGAGTTGGAGGTAGCAGAGTGCATGCTTCAATTTGGGCATCAGAGCCTCAGATCATGCTCTTCATCCCTCCTACAGTACTGCCTTTCTGTGTTCTATAGGCCAGGAAGCTTCTCGGGGTAGAACCCGAGCTATGTTTATCCCTGGAGAGCAGGGGCTGGAGCTGGAAAAGGCAACAGCCTTCTGGAATTAAATACTACCACTCTCCAACACCAGTGATGCTGGACAAACATGATAACTTCTCAGATTGGTCACCTGGAAACCAAAGTTTCTGAGACCTGCCTCACAACACCTCCACAGATGGGGGTCGGGCAGTGCTTTGGAAAGGAAAGAGCCCAGTGTGGGTAACAGTTCCCCAGGGCTCCCTAATGTAAAACTGCATTCCTCTGCAAAGGTCTCAACAGCTTTGTGGTTCATACG
This sequence comes from Chionomys nivalis, assembly GCF_950005125.1. NCBI lineage: Eukaryota > Metazoa > Chordata > Mammalia > Rodentia > Cricetidae > Chionomys > Chionomys nivalis. The sequence goes on from NC_080112.1 coordinate 134,696,814, forward strand.
TTGTAGGCTGTGTCCACTGAACTCTGTGAAGATGTCATCAAAGCACCAAAGGCAAACCGTAAATGAGTAAGTTTGGCGGCATCCCACCAAAACTCTGATTTACAGACACAGGTGGCGTTCCCCCAGGTAGTTTGCCAGCCTCTGGCCTAGGGAAATGTTATTTTGGAGTACGACCCTTCAACATGCTCTGCACCTCATTCCTCATGTGCTTTCCTAATCACACAGCATCCCTTCTCAGCCAACAAATACACTGCATACTTCACCCAACTGTTATCTTCTTCTGCCCTGTTGTCTAGGCGTGGCTTCTGCTTGCTTAGGCCACTGTTGAGGTTCCAGTGCCCAGTGCTGACACATAGTAGGAGCTGACTGATGACGGTGGTGGACACATAGTAAGAGCTTTATCAATGTGTCAGAAGAATGCTGGCATGGCTGGACTGGGACTAAACAAGCATGTGACCAAACCAAACTCTCTGAATGTGGCTGACAATGAGGGCTGACTGAGAAGCCAATGATAATGGTACTGGATTTTGATTCTACTGCATGTACTGGCTTTTTGGGAGCCTACTCTGTTTGGATGCTCACCTTCCTAGACCTGGATGGAGGGGGGAGGGTCTTGGATTTCCCACAGGGCAGGGAACCCTGACTGCTCTTAGGACTGGAGAACGAGAGGGAGGGAGAGTAGAGGAGGGAAATGGGAGGATGGGAGGAGATGGAAATTTTTAATAAATAAATAAATAAATTTTAAAAAAGAATGCTGGCATGAATGAGTCAAGAAACGAAAGAAACTGGAGGTCTTCTTGGGAGAGGAGAGCCAAATCAGGCCAACCCAGTAAGAAGGACAATGACAGGGAAAACCTAAGGGCGTGGGGCCCACTACTGCAAATAAATGCATAATCAATGTTGCCATTCCTTGTAAGTCAAGGAAGAAAGAAGGCTTATTCCCAAATCCGGTTTTGTGGGTTGTGAGCATATAGAAGAACTAAAGCTTCGAAAATGTCCAAAGTAACCATTAAATTCCAAATGATAGTGGTGGTGGTGATGTGTGTGTGTCTGTGTGTCTGTATGTCTGTGTGTGATTCCCCATGAGAGAGTATGCAAAGCCAGAGTAGTTGCAATAGTCCCAAAGGGGCTGGGATTCCAGGTATGTTTTCCCCAGTAGATACCTGGCCTCACCAGGGCCCCAGATAAGCAGTGGCTGAGCCAGGCGCTGATAGAGATACCCTTCTCTGATTGCCTATGTGGACTGTCTACAGGGAACTGATTCTGGCAACAATGGCCCCAAGATGACATGGCTCACTGTACTTTGGGTACCATTGTGATACTAGCAGGGGAAGAATTTCCAAAAATATTACTATAGTTTATAAAAGCTGATTACTTTCTTGGTAACAAACCATCACTATGAGCTTCTCACAATCATACTTAATATGAAAATTATCCCACAGATAATCTTTGACATTTCCAAAAGTACTTTAAGCTCACAGCACCATTAAACAAACACCTGATGTCATTACACAGAATTCCCTGGTTGATGAAGAATTCTAGTTGATAGAGGACTAGATGAGCCATCAAGAAGTTGACAAGTTAAACTTCTACCATCCTTGCATGGAGGTCAGTAAGATACCCTCATGTTCTAGGCCAGGCAGCTTAAAATATTTAATCCCACATCCCTTAATCCCAGAACTCAGGAGACAGAGGCAGAGGCAGAGGCAGGTGAATCTCTATGAGTTTGAGGCCAGACTGATCTACAGAGTAAATTCCAGGATAGCCAGGGCTACAAAGAGAAACCCTCTCTTGAAAAGCCAAAAAAAAAAAAAAAAAAAAAAAAAGACTACTTCCCTTAAATCTCATACATCCAAGAAATCAAAGTAATAAATTATTTTATTGAAAGGTCTCTTTTGCAGGAACTGATAAGAAAATAACTCTGAAGATAAACTAACACAATCCTTACCAAAGTTAAGAGATGCAGCAAATTGAATCTGTTTGCAGTGCCCATTCTGTCCTCTAGGTGGGGCCAGTCCCAACCTGTAGATATCTAATGACATTGCACTTTGAACTCCAGTTGGCTGGGTGGAGGCAGGGCATGCTAAGCCACATCAGCCAGATTCTGTGCCCATTTATATTTAAACAATACATTTAAACCAAGGTAATGAATCTCAAGTTATGAATTTTTCAGGCTTCAGTCAAATGACTAGGTGAGATGCTGGGGCGGGGGGATGGGAAGCTGCAGAGCTGAGTCCATTGCTGCTAAGGATTGAACTGTGTCCCAACACCATTTATATGTTGAAGCCCTGACTCCCAATGCGGTCACATTTAGAGATAGAGTATTAGGAGGAAATTAAGGTTAAATGAGGTCATACGGGTGGGGACTTACTCCAAGAGAACTGTGGCTTCATAAGATGTGGGAATGAGCTTGTTGCCTTGTCCCTTACCCCCATCTCCTGTTTTCCTCCCTCCATCCATTCCTCACCCTCCCCAATTCCTCCTTCTGTCTGTCTTCCCTTAAGTGGGAACACGATGAGACATTACCTAAGCTATCTGAAAGCCAGGATGAGAAATCTCACCAGACACTGTGCTAGCATCTTAACCTTGGACTTCCAGTCCCCAGACTTATGTTGTGTTGTTATTTAAGTCATTCGGCCTATGATATTCTATTCTCATTGGTAATTTCAAAGGTTATATGTTGAAGGAGCTGTGGGCCGTGTTCCTGCAGCCCGGCTCCTGGCCACCAGGTAGCTTATGCCCCGAAATAATTACACGGAAACTGTATTCTTTTAAACACTGCTTGGCCCATTAGTTTTAATCCCTTACTGGCTAGCTCTTACATATTGATCTAACCCATTTCTAATATTCTGTGTAGCACCACGAGCTGGCTTACCAGGAAAGATCTTAACCTGCGTCTGTCTGGAGTGGGAGAATCATGGCGACCGACTGACTTGGCTTCTTTCTCCCAGCATTCTGTTCTGTTTACTCCACCTACCTAATTTTCTGTCCTATTAAAGGACCAAGGCAGTTTCTTTATTTAACCAATGAAATCAACACAAAACAGAAGACTCCCACATCAGTTATATTCTTTGGTTTCCAATATTAGAGAGAAGCTGGTCATCCATTTTTGACATTTTCAGGTGTTTACATTCAAAGTAGCCCTGTTGATGTGGCCTGTGTTCCAAGATAGTAAGTCCAAGGAACTAAGGGTCTCTAACTAGGTCTCCCAAGAAACTCAGAGAGCTGGCCACTTAATCTGCAGGGCAGAAGTCCACATCATCATTGTGAGAAATTCAGTACAGAATGTCAAACATGAGAGAAACCATAGAAATGAGACTTTCTAGGCCAGATTCTTGGGGCGGGGAAGGGAGCTCATCTCATCATATTTGTGACCGTAAGGAAAGGACAAGGCAAGGCAGAAACAAATGTCAATGTCATATCCCCGTCTTGTCTGTGGAAGGAGAGCAAAGCTAGGAACAGAGCAAGGAGGAGTAGGCTCTATTCACCTGCAGCTTGGAAAAAACAGGCATTGAGGTAGACTTGAAATGAAATGTCATGGATGTGTTTCTAGAAAAGTGAAGGCCCAAGAGGTTCTCCTCCTCATGTGGATCTAGGCAGAGTGAACAAAAGAGAAAAGCCAAAGAAGGACACCTATAGAAAGTAGGGAAAGAGGAGGCAGCCAGGATATGTCCAAATTCTGAGGCAAAAGTCAGAGATCCAGCACCCCAGGGAGGGGAGGGAAAGTCCAGAACCCACTTTGCTACAAAGCTCAGGAAAGCAACCTGGTGGTCATGATTCCCAAGCAGCCTAGTGACATGGGAGAATTTTCTCCATGAGTCGCCTTATTTTCAGCCACCTGGAGTTTGGTGTCACACTAGCAAAGAAAATACCAGTGAGCCTTGTTTTCCTGGAGTGGGATTGTATTAAAAATGAAAAGCAACCATTTCCTGACTGTTGACCTTGCAGAAACCTGCTTTAGTTCTGGTTCCTTTGGCTGATAACCTGAAGGTCCTGATTGGAGAACAAGTGCTTTCTTTGGGATGTGATCTCAAGAGACACAGACAGAGAATGAGGAAGTGGGACAGGAGCAGGGAGGCCACTGAAATGGGATTTTTCAAGTCAGTTACCAGGGGCTCTGGAGTGCAGTGGGGAGAATTCTGGAAGTTATGCCACCTGAAGGCAAAGAACCAAAGGATCTGGGACATCCATACCTAGAGAAAGTGCTGGTTTCATGATTGTCCTGACACACTCCTTTTTACATATCAGTACCTGCGAATGGGGAAAGACAGACAGACACATAGAGAGAGAAAGAGAGGGAGGGAAGGAGGGAGGAAGTGAGAAGGAGGGAGGCGCCTTGTGGTTAAAAGCATTGCCTAAAGTGCACAGGCTTCTGATGTGCAAATACACACAACACATGGTCTTCTTCATCTCACAGAGGTTCTTGGTCAGGAATGTTCATCACTATAAACAAGCAAAGGGCAACTAAATGTACCATACAACCTCTGGCGGGGCCCCAAAGCCTCACTACCCAAATTGTGGTGCTCTGTCAGCAGCACCTACAGGAACTGAACACAGAGATCTTGGGGCCCAGGCTAAGACTATTGAATTGTCGGTGCATTTTTTAAAATTAATTTTTACATTCTGGCTGCAGTTTCTCCTCTCTCCTCTCTTCCCAGTCCCTCCTCCCCACCCATCCCCTCTGTTTCCATCCTCTTATCCACTCCTCCTCCATGTTTCTGTTCTGGAAAGGGCAGGCCTCCCATGGATAACAACAAAGTGTGGCGTATCAAGTTGTAGTAAGACTAAGCATCCCCCCTTGTATTAAGGTTGAGCAAGGCAACCAAGTATGAGGAATAGGGACCCAAAAGTCAGTAAAAGATCCAGAGACAGCCCTTGCTTCCACTTTTAGGAGCCCGACAAGAAGACCAAGGTATGCAATTGTAACATATATGCAGAGAGCCCAAGTCAGTCCCATGTAGGCTCCCTGGTTGTTGGTTCAGTCTCTGTGAGCTCCTATGAGCCCAGGGTAGTTGATTCTGTGAGTTTTCTTCTGATGCCTTTGACCCCTCTGCCTCCTACAATCCTTCCTTCCTCTCTTCAGCAGGATCCCCTGAGCTCAGCCTAACGTTTGGCTATGGTCTCTGCATCTGTGTCTATCAGGCTGGATGACGCCTCTCTGATGACAAAAGGGCTAGGCACCAATCATGTTTGGCTTTCAGGCTCTGAGTTACCTCATTCAGGACGATTTTTTTTCTAGTTCCATCCATTTGCCTGAAAATTTCATGATGTCATTGTTTTTAACAACTGAGTAATATTCCATTGTGCAAATGTACCCCAAGGTGAAAATCATGCAAACTAGAATTTGAAAAACACCAGTGTAGATGATATAAATAATATTGTTTCTTATGCACAGTAAGTACACAGAGGGAAGATGTCTCACGCTCCCCCCCCCCAAAAAAAACAATGGTTTTGTTCAGTTCCATCTGGCAGGTAAAAACAGATTTGCTGCAGAGAAAACAAGTGTCAACTTCCTGGCCTAGGTGTGATCATGATAAAAGAAGGACTACTTTAGCTTCACCAAGTCTCCTTTTATATATTTCTGTGATGGTTGGTTTGGATTGTCAGTTTCTTTATCCTTCGTTTTTCCTTTATCCCTTTCCTTGGCAAACTTAGCACCTGTGCCTAGGAAGCCTGAATCATTCTAAAGCCACCCAGGTGATAAACCCATGCCTAAAGATCTGCAGAACACACTCCACAGTTCCAGGAGTGGTTTTGTTTGTTTGTTTGTCTTTCAAAAGAAATAAGGAGATGGAAAGACAGAGACCAGAATGAGTTTTTAGAAAATGAGAAGGCAAACCAAAATTCTTAAGATACTTTAAAATGATGTGTTGATACAGGTGGCTGTAAAGGAATGAGCAGACATAGAAACAGATTCTTTGAATGAAAAGAAAAGAATCAAAAACTTATGCTGAAACCTAAGTTATAAAGAAAAGGTTCAAGTTGTATGTGGGTGTAGATGTATCAGTTGCGTCCAAGGTTATCTACTAACCCTAAATGAACTTAGAGAAGAAAATAATTGACAACTCTGAAAAACGGAAGCATTCTCTTAAGCAGTGTCCAGGTCAAGCGCATGTGTTCACCAAAAGATATGTGAAAATGTCCTCACAGTGTTATCTGTAAAAGACAAGAAGTGGAGAATAACTAATGGCCTATGACCAGCAGAAAGGATGAATTGTGAAGCAGGGATGCCACACTCAACAGCAGCAAGGATGAGCCAAGTACAACTACTCAGCATTGTGGAGGAATCTCATGAACAGTATCTAGGGAAGAAGTGAGACCTCCCATCCAGTACCATGCACAAGAAATGTTTGAACAGGCAAAACTCATGTATGTGTGCAATCTATGGCATTTGAGATAATGTACTGGCACTTGGTAAAGACACATTAGAGGGCTCCCAAGAGCTGCTCATGCTCGGATTCTGGATCCAGAGGCTAGTGGCAAGGATATGGCCAGTTTGTGAACAGTTTTCAAGTCATACAATTTACAATGTATATGATTTTTACTTCAATAAAGTGTAATTAAAATATGTATATAGAGACTCCACTCACTTTCACAAATGAGAAAAAATAATCTCTAAATAATGTCCATGAAATGTTGATTGACATATTTGTTTACCTCACTACTAATGGTGATGTGTAGTAATATTATCTAAGTGAATAATAGCACCCAGCTCTTGGCTTATTTACGAACTGTGACTATAACATTTTGCTCCATTCATAAAACTAGATCCTACTGCATCAAAGATAATAGGTTCTGCAATTACCTTAAATATGTAATATATTCTGTCAAAAAAATTAACAACAAACGCACCAGATGAGCTCAGTTGTACTGATTTTCCTGAAGTTTTAGAACCATATTGAGTCATGTGTAGAAGGTAAAAAAATGCAAAACCCAGCTCAACGCTAAGTATACAATTCACAGACTGAGTTAAACACCAATCTCTGGCTTCAGTCCCTAGAATCAGAAAACAAAAGATACATTGTTACTCTTCTGGTCCTGCCTTAAAGCAAAAACACTACATAATTTCCCAATTTTCTTCTCTTTCCCCTTACGTCTTAGTGAATTTTAGGTACAGAAGCATGTACTCACAAACATCTTTGGTGCCCTTTCCTTAGATTCTATCATACACACACACACACACACACACACACACACACACACACACACACACACTCATGTGTAATATCACTTGTGTTATTGCAGCTTCAGTGTTCTCTTTTTTTCACTGCATACCCACATGTCTGGAATTAGTCTAGATGATTCTGGTGAAGATAAGAATCTAATGGATTTATGTGTGAAGATTTTTAAAGTACAATGATGGAGAGAGCATTGAGAGAAATTGGAACATTTGGGATTGAATTTCAAAACAAAATTGATAAGATTTGTTGATGGGATGAACATAGGACACGAATTTTGTGGGTCTGAAGTTTAAAGAACTAATCAGACGGTGATGGCAAACAATGAGATGGGTCTTACCGAGATAAAGCAGGTTCTACATCAGAGTAATAGAGAATACATATTTTGCTTTGGAAATGTTAAGTTTGATGTGCCTGATAGACACCCATACAGGGTAAGTCTTGGGCACTAAGAAAGGCCATTCCTGAGAATACTGGCACCTATGGAAAGTCATAGGATTGAATGGGGTCATCTCAAGGAAATGTTGTAAAAGACAAGAAAGTCCCCATACTTACAGAGTTGACAACCTCTGTAAGTTAAGCAGATGATGAGGGACAAAAACAAAGACTTAGAGCAGACAAACCAAGTAAATGTAGGCTAATTGTGACCAAAAGAAGTGTTTAAAAAGGGAAAGAAAGATAAGTAGGTGGTGACTATTTTTTAAATGCTCTTTCAAGACACCTGCCAGAATACCAGGTAGGCTACTCACAGTCCTTGTTCTCTCTCTCTCTCTGTTCCCCAAGACCCAGTCCCTAAGTCTCAGTCCCTAGTGTTGCAACAGAACAGCTGCAGCCTCTTTCCTTCCTGCCCACAGGGCCTGTGGATCCTACAGACCTTCCCCCTCTAACCCCTCCCCCATCCCTCTCTGTATCCCAGCCTCCAACACCAGCAGGCATTCCCTGTGAACACACAGGCAGAGCAGACAAGTAAAAGAGGCATCACACAGCCAAAACACCAGAAACCAAGGAACAAAACACCCAGCCAACAAAGACAAACCCAGAAATCAACAGCTAAACCTATAATCACCCCAAACACAGATGTCTAGACGTCAGCAAATAAACACAATCAATAACAGTCAGGGTAAAATACATTCTACTAGAGCCCAACTATCTTACCACAGCAGGCCCTGAATATCCCAAAATAGCTGAAAAAAACAAAAACAAAAGAGGCCTTAAAACCAACTATATGAAGAAGACAGGGGTCCTTAAAGAGGAAATGAATAAACCCCTAAAAGAAAGCTAGGAAAACACAAACAAACAGTTGAAGGAAACAAATAAAATTGTTCAAGACCTGAAAATGGAAATAGAAGGAATACAGAAAACATAAATTGAGGGAATTTGGGAAATGAAAAATCTAGCAATTCAAACAGGAACTACAGAGGCAAGTTTCACCAACAGAATACAATAAATGGAAGAGAGAATCTCAAGTACTGAAGACAAGATAGAAGAAATGGATACATTGGTCAAAGAAAATCTTAAATTTAAAAAATTCCCTAACCAAAATCATGAAGAAAATCTGAGACACTATGAAAAGACCAAACCTAAGAATAATAGAAATAGAGGAAGGAGAAGAATCCTGACTCAAAGACACAAAAATATTTTCAACAAAATCATAGAAGATAATTTTCCTAACCTAAAGAAGGAGATGCCTATAAGACACAAGAAGCATATAGAATACTAAATATATTGGACCAAAAAAGAAAACCCCCTCAGCACATAATAATCAAAACACTAAACACACTGAACAAAGAAAGTATATTAAAAGCTTCAAGGGAAAAACAAAAAATAACACATAAAGACAGACATATAAGAATTACACCTGACTTCTCAATGGAAACTGTAAAAGTCAGAAGGGCCTAAACAGATGTCCTGCAGACTCTAAAAGATCATGACTACTATATCCAGCAAAAATTTCAATAACCAAGATGGAGAAAAATAAGATATTCCAAGCTAAAGTCAAATTTAAACAATATCTATCTACAAATCCACCTAAAGAAGGTGCTAGAAGAAAAATAAGTTTCTCAGTTTTAGTGGGTCCCATTTATTATTTGTTTCTCTCAGTGTCTGTGCTACTGGGGTTATATTTAGGAAATGGTCTCCTGTGCCAATACATTCAAGTGTACTTCCCACTTTCTCTTCTATAAGGTTCAGAGTGGTTGGTTTTATGTTGAGGTCTTTTATCCATTTGACTTGAGTTGGGCATGGAAATAGATATGGATCTATTTGCATCCTTCTACATGTTGGTATCCAGTCAATAAGACAAAATGGCAGCCTACAGATTGGGAAAAGATCTTCACAAACCCCACATTGGACAAAAGACTGATCTCAAAATATACAAAGAACTCAAGAAACTGGACATCAAAATAAAAAATAATCCAATAAAAAATGGGGTACACACCTAAACAGAGAACTCTCAACAGATGAATCTCAAATGGCTGAAAGACATTTAAGAAATTGCTCAACATCCTTAGCCATGAGAAAAATGCAAATCAAAACACCTCTAAGATTCCATATTACACCTGTAAGAATGGCCAAGATCAAAAACACTGATGACAGCTTATGCTGGAGAGGGTATGTGGTAAAGGGAACACTCTTCCATCGCTGGTAGGAGTTAAAACTAGTACAGCCTTTTTGGATAGCAGTGTGGTGATTTCTCAGAAAATTAGGAAACAACCTACCTCAAGATCCAGCAATATCACTTTTGGGTATATACCTAAAGGATGTTCAATAATATCACAAGGACATGTGCTCAGCTATGTTCATAGCAGCATTATTTGTAATAGCCAGAATCTGGAAACAACCTAGATGCCCCTCAACTAAAAGGTGGATAAAGAAAACGTGGTATGTTTACACAATGGAGTACTACACAGAGGTTAAAAAAAAATGACATCTTAAAGCGTGCAGGCAAATGGATGGATCTAGAAAAAAATATATAGAGTGAGGTAACCCAGACTCAGAAAGGCAAATGTAATATGTACTCACTCATAAGTGGCTTTTAGACATAAAGCAAAGAAAACCAGCCTATAATCTACAAACCCAGAGAACCTAGACAACAAAGAGGACCCTAAGAGAGACAAAAAATGGATATACATAGGAAAGAGAAAAAGAAAAGATCTCCTGAGTAGATTACAAGCATGGGGGTCATGGGAGAGGATAAAAGGGGAGGGAGAGGAAGGGAGGGGAGCAGGGAGAAATGTGTAGCTTAATAAAAACAATAAAAAAGGAGAAATTTAAAAAGAAAAAGAAAAAAACTCGAATCTAAGGTTAACTATACCCATGAAAACACAAGACATAAATAATTGCACCAGCAAAACAAGTGCCTACACACACATACACACACATCACTATCACCACCACCAGAAAAAATTACAGCAAATTACATGAATCAACAAGCATTGGTCATCGTATCTCTCAATATCAGTGGTCTCGATTCCCCAACAAAAAGACACAGGCCAACAGAGTAGATGGGAAAACAGGATATATCCTTCTGCTGAATCCAAGAAACACACCTCACCATAAAGTATAAACATTATCATAGGGTAAAGGGTTGGAAAAAGATTTCCCAAGCTAATGGACCTAAGAAACAAGGTAATGTGGCCATTTTAGTATCTAACAAAATACACTTCAAACCAAAACTAACCTAAAGAGACAGGAAAGGATACCACATACTCATCAAAGGAAAAATCCACCAAGATGACATTTCAATTCTTAATGTCTATGCCCCAAACACAAGTGTTCCCAAGTTCGTAAAAGAAACACAATTACAGTTGAAATCACATACTGACTCACATACTAAGAGTGGGAGACTTGAACACCTCAGACTCACCAATGTGCAGGTCGTCCATACAAAAACTAAATGGAAATACCAGAGCTAACAGACATTATAAACCAAATGGACCTAACAGATATTTACAGATCATTTCACTCAAGCACAAAAGAATGTTCCTTCTTCTTAGCATCTTATGGAACTTTCTCCAAAACTGACCACATATTCAGACACAAAACAAGTCTCAGCAGATACAAGAAGATTAAAATAACTCCCTGCATCCTATCAGATCACCACAGATTAAAGCTGGATTTTAACATAACAACAGAAAATTTACAAACTCGTGGAAACCAAAAAACTCACTACTGAATGGAAAATGGAAAATAGTCGAGACAGAAATCAAGGATTTCCTAGAATTCAAATTGAAAATGAATATACAGAATACCCAAACTCATGGGACACAATGAAAACACATAATCAAACGGAAGGCTAAAATCAATTAAAAAAATTCTACCAGACTTTCAAAAAGTTAATACCATTACTCCTCAAAATATTTCACAAAATAGAAACAGAGGGAACATTACCCAATCCATTTTATGAGGTCACAGTTGCCCTGATATCCAAACCACACAAAGATTCAAGAAAGAAAATTACAGGCCAATTTTCCTATGAACACATATGCAGAAATTCTTAATAAAATACTAGCAAACAGAATCTAAGAACACATCAAACATCCACCATGATCAAGTAGAGTTCACCCCAGAGATGCAGGGATTGATCAATATATGAAAATCAGTCCATGTAATCTACCATATAAATTAACTGAAAGAAAAAAATTATCATCTCATTATATGCAGAAAAAGCCTTTGACAAAATCTACCACCCTTTCGTGATAAAAGTTCTGGAGAAGGAAACTTCTACAGCCAATAAACACCTTCAGTAATGTGGCAGGATATAATATTGACTCAAAAAAAATCAGTAGCCCTTTTATACACAGATTATAAACAAACTGAGAAAGAGATGAACAAAACATCACCCTTCACAATAGCCACAAATAACATAAAATATCTTGGGGTAACTCTAACCAAACAAGTAGAAGACCTTTATGACAAGAAATTTAAATCTGTAAAGAAAGATGTTGAGAATGTCAGAAAATGGAAAGATCTCCCATGCTCCTCGATAGGTAAGATCAACAGAATAAAAATTGCCATCTTACAAAAACAGTCTACAGATTCAATGGAATTCCCGTCAAAATTCCAGCACATTAAAAGAACAATACTTAACTTCGTATGGAAAAACAAACAAACAAAAAAAAAACAAACAAAAAAAACCCAGGATAACCAAAACAAAAAAGGAACTTCTGGAGGCATTACCATCTCTGACTTCAAGTTCTACTATAGAGCTATAATAATGAAAACAGTTTGGTATTGGCACAAAAACAAACAGGTGTACCAATGAAACAGAATTGAAGACACTGATATTAATCCACACACGCATGAACACCTGATTTTTTACAAAGAAGCTAAAATTATACAATGGAAAAAAGAAAGCATCTTCAACAAATGGTGCTGGTATAGCTGGATGTCAACATGTAGAAGGCAAATAGATCCATATCTATCACCATGCACAAAACTCAAGTCCAAATGGATCAAAGACCTCAACACAAATCCAGCCACCTCTTAGAAGAGAAAAGAGAATGTGAAAAGTAGCCTTAAACACATTGGCACATGAGACCACTTCCTGAATATAACACTGGTAGCACAGACACTGAGACCGACAATAAGTGGGACCTCCTGAAACTGAGAGCCTTCTGTAAGGCAAAGACACAGTCAATAAGACAAAATGCAACCTACAGAATGAGAAAAAAATCTTCACCAACCCCACATCAGACAGAGGTCTGATCTCCAAATATACAAAGAATTCAAAAAACTATATATCAAAATATCAAATAATCCATTTAAAAAGGAGTACAGATCTAAACAGAGAATTCTCAACAGAGGAATTTCTAATGGCCAGAAGGCACTTAAGGAATTGCTCAACATCCTTAGCCATCAGGGAAATGTAAATCAAACTGACTCTGAGATACCATCTTACAGCTGTCAGAATGGCTAAGATAAAAAACACTACTGACAGCTTATGCTGGAGAGGATGTGGAGTAAGGGGAACACTCCTCCATTGTTGGTGGGAGTGTAAACTTGAACAGCCACTTTGGAAATCAGTATGGCAGTTTCTCAAAAACCTGGAAATCAATCCAACTCAAGAACCAGTTGGTGTGGAAAGTTCTTCTGTGTATGTGTTGCTTTTATTGGCTAATGAATAAAACTGCTTTCAGCCAATGACTTAACAGAGTAAAGCCAGGCAGGAAATCCAAACAGAGATGTAGAGAGAGGGTCACCAGAGTCAGGGAGAAGCCATGTAGCTGCCACAGGAGACAGATGCCTCCACCAGAGCCCGCTGAAACTTTGCTGATAGGCTATGACCTCGTGGTGATGCACAAATTAATGGAGATGTGTTAGTTTCGGATATAAGAGCTAGCTAGAAATATGCTTAAGCTATTGGCCAAACAGTATTGCAAATAACACAGTTTCTGTGTCATATTTTTGGGTCTGAGCAGCAGGAAACAAATGAGTGGCCTCCAACAACACCCAGGGATACCCCTCTTGGGCATATACCCAAAGGAAGCAGAGTCATAGCACAGGAACACTTGCTCAACTATGTTCATAGCAGCATTATTGATAATAGCCAGAACCTGGAAACAACCTAGATACCCCTCAACCAAAGAATGGATAAAGAAAGTGGTACATTTACACAATGTAGTACTAATCAGTGGGGAAAAAAGTCATTTTAATTTGCAGGCAAATAGATGGAACTAGAAAAAAAAAACATCCTGAGTGAGGTAACCCAGACACAGAAAGACAAGCACAGTATGTACTCACTTATAAGTGAGTATTAGACATAAAGCAAAGGATAACCAGACTACAATCAACAGCTCCAGAGGAGACAGGAAATAAGGAGAACTTTAAGAGAGACATGCATGGATCCTCCTAGGAAGGGGAAGTGGACAATATCACCTTAGTAAACTGGTAGCATGGTGGGGAGGGAGGAGGGTGGTAGGGGAGTAAAGAGGGGAGAAGTGGAGCTCGGAGGCAAACATGAAAGATCAGGAAGAACAAATTGGGTAAAGGACAGAGAGGGAGAGCAAGGAAAGAGATATCTTGAAAGAGGGGGCAATTGTGGGGTTAACAAGAAACCAGGTACTAGGGAAATTCTCAGGAAACCACAAAGATGACCCCAGCTAAGAATCTAAGTAATAGTGGAGAGGGTGCCTGAACTGCCCTTCCCCTGTAATCAGACTGATGACTACCTTAATTGTCATCATAGAACTTTTATCCAGTACCTGATGGAAGCAGATGTAGAAATTAGCAGCTAAGCACGGGGTTGAATTCCTGGAGTCCAGTCACAGCGAGGGAGGAGGGATATTATGAGCAAAGGGGCCAAGACCATGATGGGGATACCCACAGAAACAGCTGACTTGTGCTAGTGGGAGCTCACTGACCCCAGACTGACAGCTGGGAAACCAGCATAAGACCAAACCAGGCCCTCTGGATGTGGGTGACAGTTGTGTGTCATGGGCATTTGTGGGGTGACTATCAGTGGAACCAGTATGTATCCCTAGTGCATGAACTGTCACTTTGGAGCCCATTCCCTAGGAGGGATACCTTGTTCAGCCTAGATACAGGGGGGAGGATCTTAGTCCTGCCTCAAGTGATGTGACAGACGTTGTTGACTCCTCTCTGAGAAATGGATGAGGGTGGGGTGGTGAGAAGGTGGAGGAGTGGGAGGAACCGAGGGAAAAGGAACTGGGATTGGTATGTAAAATAAGATTGTTGTAAAAATAAAAAAGTCCTGAAGATATTAGCAATATAAGGAACATACCTAAACATAATAAAGGCAATTACTGCAAGCCAACAGCCAGGGTCAAATTAAGTGGGGGGAGAAACTCAAAGCAATTCCATTAAAATCAGGAAGAAGACAAGGTTGTCCACTCTTTCCATATCTATTCAATATAGTATTTGAAGTATCAGCTAGAGCATTAAGACAACTGAAGGAGATCAAGTGGATACAAATTGGAAAGGAAGAAGTCAAAGTATCTTTATCTAAAGATGATATGATAGTAGACATAAATGATCCTAAAAATTTCACCAGGGAACTCTTATAACTGATAAACACTATCATCAGAGTAGCTGGATACAAACTTAACTAAAAACAAACAAACAAAAACCCCAGCATCCCACCTATATGCAGATAACAAACTGATTGAGAAAGAAATGAGGAAAACAGCATATTTCAGAATACAAATAACAGGAAATATCTCAGGGTAGCTCTAAGCAAGTGAAAGACTTGTAGGATTAAGAACTTCAAGTCTTTGAAGAAAAAAAACTAGAGAAGATATCAAAAGACGGAAAGATCTCCCATGCTCATGAGTTGGTAGGATTAACATAGCAAAAATGGCCATCCTACCAAAATCAGTCCACAGATTCAAGTCAATTCCCATCAAAATCCCAACACAATTTTTTACAGACTTTGAAAGGACAACTTTGTATGGAAAAACAAAAAGCCCAGTATAACTAAAACAATCCTGTACAATAAAAGACTTTCCGGAGGATTCACCATTCCTGACGTCAAGGTGTACTGCAGAGCTGTAGTAATAAAAACCACGTTATTGCTATAAAAATAGTCATTTTGGTCAACGGAATCAAACTGAAGACCCAGATATAAATCCAAGCACATACTGTCACCTGATTTTTGAAAAATAAGCCACAAATACACACTGGGCAAAAAGACAGCATCTTCATTAAATGGTGATAGTCAAATGGAATGTCTTCTGTAGAAGAATCCAAAAAGATCCATATTTATCACCCTGTACAAAACTCAACTCCAAGTGGATCAAAAACCTTAACATAAAACCAGATACACTGAACCTGATAGAAAATAAATTGAGGAAAAGCCCCGAATGCATTGACACAGAAAAGGACTTTCTGAACAGAATGGTAATAGCCCAGGCACTAAGATCAATAATTAATCAATGGTACCTCATGAAATTGAAAAGCTTTTGTAAGGTCAAGGACATCATCAATTGGACAAAGCAGTAGGATACAGAATGAGAAAAGATTTTTACCAACTCTACATCTCAAAGAGGACTAATATCCAAAATATATAAAGAAATCAAGAAACTAGATATCAAAAAAACAATAATCCAATTAAAATGGTATGCATATTTAAACAGAGAATTCTCATTAGAAGAATCTCAAATGGCCCAGAAACATTTTTAAAATGTTCAACATCCTTAACAATCAGGGAAATGCAAATCAAAACAACTTTGAAATTCCATCTTTCACCTGTCAGAATGGCTACAATCAAAAACTCAAGTGACAGTTCATGCTGGTGAGGATGTGGAGCAAGGGGAACACTCTCCACTGCTGAATTGGAATGCAAACTTGTACAGTCACTATGAATATCAATATGACAGTTTCTCAGAAATTGGGAATCAAACTACCTAAATATCCAGCTATACCACTCTTGGGCATATACCCAAAGGATGATCCATTCTACCACAAGGACACTTGCTCAGCCATCTTTATTGTGGCTTTATTCCTAATAGCCAGAACCTGGAAACAACCTAGATATCTCTCAACTGAAGAATGGATAAATAAAATATAGTACATTTACACAATAGAGCATCACTCAGCCGGAAAAAAATGACAACATGAAATTTGCAGTTAAATGGATGGAACCATAAAAAAATCATCCTGAGTGAGGTTACCCAGACCCAGAGAAACAAATATGGTATATGCTTACTTATAAGTGGATATAAGCCATTAAGTTAATGGTAACCAAGTCATAACCCATAAACCCAGAGGTAAAGAGGAGGGGTCTAGGAGGAATACATGGATCTCCCTGGGAGGGGGAATAGAATAGATTTTGTGGGTAGACTGGAGGCAGTGGGGAAGGGAACAAGAGAGAGCAGGTGGTAGGGGAGACAGGATGGAGGGAGAGAGCGCAGAGAGAAACAGCTCGAATTAGGGGGCATTTGGTGGGTGTTAGAGAAACCTAGTGCAGTGGAAACATTCTGAAATCTATGAAGGTGATCCTGATGAGGACTCCTAGTAGTGGAGGATACTGAGTCTCAACTGGCTAACTCTTGCAGCCAGGCAAGGCTTCCAGTGGTGGGACTGGGTTGCATTCAATTGAGTCGTTGGCCAAAAGGTCCCATGGAAATCCTCAAACAACCTAGGCTATTTATAAGACAATGGGTTGCTCTCTACAAACTGACAGTGGGTCCCCATTGCACAGGACAACACCCACACAACTCACTGAACATGAAAAAGACGAGCTGGTGCCTACACGAAGTCGCCTTCCTACATGCTAGTTTCTTTGGCAAGGGAAGGTATGTTGCAGGCTTCCAAAAGAGAAAAGTAAGCACCAACCCAGTCATAATACCTTTGACCCACAGTCTGTCCTGTCTGAAAGATTTGCTGAGGCAATGGTGGCACAGAACTTGTGGGAGTCGCCAAGCAATGTCTGATTTAACTTAAGGCCCAGTAAGGCCACTCCATGAGAAGGAACCCATACCCAATACTATTTGGGTAGCCAAGAACCACAGACTAGATATCTCTGAGACCTCGGGTTAAACCAAATACTACTGGTTTTAAAAAATGTATCAATAAAATGACTGTTAATGATATTCTGCTATACTCATAGATCGGTGCCTTATCCAGTCATCATCAGAAAAACTTCCCCTGGCAGCAGATGGGAACAGATGTAGCAACCCACAGCCAGACATTATGCAGAGAGTCTAAATGGGAGGTCTCCATCAAATCCCTACTCTCAGACAGAGCTCAGGGAATCCCGCAGAAGAGGAGGCATAAAGATTATAAGACCTAAAGGGGGTGGAGGACACCAGAAGAACAAGGACCTCTGAATCAACTAAGCAAGGTGTATATGAACTCACAGAGACGGAAGCAGCAAATACAGGGCCCACATGGGATGACATCAGGCCCTTTGTGTATACATTATAGCTATTAGCTTTGTATTTTTTTTACATATTTTCTTTTTTAATTTTTTATTTTTATATGCATTGGTGTTTGACCTGCATGTCTGTGTGAGGGAGTCAGATCCACTGGAACTCGAGTTACAGATAGTTATGAGCTGCCATGTGGATGCTGGTAGTTGAACCTGGGTCCTCTGGAAGAGCAGCCACTGCTTTTAATCACTGAGCTGTCTCTCCAGCCCTCAGCTTTGTATTTTTATGGGACTTGTTACTGTGTGAAAGAGCGGGTCTCTGACTCTCGTGCTTGCTCTTAGGGTACTTTTACTTCTGTTGGGTTATCATGTCCAACTGCAATATGAAAGTTTTTGCTTCATCTTGTTATATTTTATTTTTGTCATGGTTGTTATCCCTTCTCTTAGAAGCCTGTTGTTTTTCCTAATGAGAGACAGAAAAGGAGTGGATCTGGAGGGGAGGGAAGGTGAGGAGGAACTGGAAGGAGTAGAGGAAAGGGGAAATATAATCAGGATATATTCTATAATAAAAGATTCTATTTTCAATAAAATATGAAAAACAGAGAAGCGCTCTTCATTGTCAAGCATGGTAAGTTGGGGAAGTGACAGCTGTACTTGGCAATATGGAGTTTATCAGGGACTGGAGGCAATGTCATATTCCCAATTGGACCACACGAGGGGAAAATTTAAAGCAGTTTGGTTTAAGTATCGTTTGAAGAATTCCTCTGAGAAGTGACCAGATGGAGGGGAGATGTGGAGCTACAGAAAAGAGTAGATGTTAAAACATAAGGATAAACTTACAGAAATGGTCCAGAAACAGAGTTCACTAAAGAAAGAATCAAACAGAACATAGAACTAAGTTTTAAGGCTGGTGATTTAGCTCCGTAGTAGAAATTTGCTTACTGTATATAAAGCACTAAGTTCAATCCCCAGTACTAGGAAAAAAAATAAGTCCATCACAATTGGGCAACCAAACTAAGCATGTTTGTTAATAAATTGTAAACCATTAAAACATAGGAATTCATGAGTTTCTATCAATAATAAATAAATGAATATATAAATAAATAGGTGAGACAGTATGGTTCTTGCCTAGACTAGCTAGAGTTAGATGAATCATTATTTTCAACCATCACATTAAAGATTGATCAGGCAAATTCATCACTAAAGCTATAGGGAAGAAGTATTAATGAGGAGCACAACATTTGTGTCTTTCCAAAGCTTGCTGATTTTAAAGGAAAAGACAGAGTAACTGTGGCTATACACTGAGGAACGATACAACAACTTCACCGGGTGATCACAATGACCATCACCAGTCAGTAGGAGTCTCCAAGACGTCATGCTCTAAGAAGGACACATCATCTTTTGTATAATATTTGGGGTCCAAATATATAACCTATGTCTGATGACAAGAAACACTAGATAAGCACAAATGAGAGGTGTTTATCTCTAAAAAGATGGAATAGAGTGCTTGCTAGTATTCATAAATCCCTAGGTTCAATCCCCAGTTAAACCAGGTATGTTGGTGGTACACACCTATAATCTTGGAGCGTGAAGGCAGGAGGGTGAGAAGTACAAGGTCATATTTAGCAACATCACGAGTTCTAGGCCAGCTAGATAAACATTTGACTCATAAACAAGCAAATAAATAAATATAGTGGTCTCTATATTCATTATAAGTATTATTGTCCTTTAAAAGATATAAAAAGGTTGATGTACGGCACACACCTTTAATTGTAGCACTTGGGAGGCAGATTTCTATGAGTTCCAGGCCAGCCAGGTCTACCATGTCTTTTGAAAAGAAAGAGAGGAGGGAGGGGGGAGGAAGGAAGGGAAAGAGAGAGGAATAGAGAAAAATAAAGGATTTAAAAATAACTCAGATTAAAAAAAAGACTAAGAAACAGGACTAGTAAATGCATCCACAGTCCCACCCTGTACTAGAAGGAAGAGGTGCTGTACAGGACTTTATCAAGTCTAGTGTCAAATTTGAAATAGAAATAGTAGATTAGGCTGGGTGATGGTGGCGCACGCCTTTAATCCCAGCACTTGGGAGGCAGAGGCAGGCGGATCTCTGGGAGTTCGAGGCCAGCCTGGTCTACAAGACCTAGTTCCAGGACAGGAACCAAAAGTTACGGAGAAACCCTGTCTCGAAAAATTAAAAAAAAAAAAAAAAGAAATAGTAGATTAGATAACATTATCTTCTCAGTGTTAAACTTATTGGATTGGTTGCAGCACTGTGGAGATGTAAGAGAGTATTCTTATCATTAGGAAACTCACACTTAAATATTTGGGAGTAAAGGGACGTCCATGTCTATAACTTATTATCTAGTAGTTCAGAAATAAATGCCCTGCAAGGGTAAGAATGCAAAAGATAAGGGAAATAGGATGAAATGTTAGTTTTTTAAAAATCCAGATAAAGGATATGCTGGCATTCTTTTTCCTGTTTTCCAGAGCCCAGACAAGGCATTGCTGTGACACAGCAGTGGCATCTCCTTCACAGTTTCACAGTCATGGTGGGGAGTGTTGTATTTTTTCAAAAATGAGTGTGTTGAGAGTTTGGATGATGCAGATAGGAAGAGATTCCTGTCGATTGAGCTCATGGCAAGTGCAAAGGAAATAAAAGGAAGTGTAAAGCAGCTCTTGTGGGGCACTGGAAAGTAAAGTCAGTGTACAGTCGAACTGCTAGGCAACGCTGGGAACTCGTGGTGGGTTGCTCAGGTTAAAATTGGCCCCAAACATTGCTATTTAGTTTTTAAACTGCTCACATCATTCTAACAGACAGACAGCTTTCAGAAGCACTGTGCCAAAGCCAAGTTTCTCTACCCAAGTACTACTGACATATGGGCAGGGGTAACCTGTGCATTATAGGATGTTCAGTAACATCTATGATCTCTACCTACTGGGTGCCAGTTAGCACAACAAAAATGGCTCCAGACATTGCCAGAAGCCACTCCGTGTTGAGAACCACTACACTAAGAGAGCCATAACTATAAATAAATAAAGGGCAGGAATTGTTCTCTTTCCATCATGGGTTCCAGGGTTTGAACTCAGGTCATCAGGCTTGCCCATTAAGCATTCTTATTTGCTGAGGATTCTTGCTTCTGCTAGGAGCATTATTAAATACATGGGCTTTCGAATCAAAACCCACATCTACTACTTGTCTTCTGTATGACCATAGACAAGGTACTAAATTTTTTCTGGGCCTCAGTTCTCTCTTCTGTAAAGTAATAAGACTCTTGCCTCAGGTGGCAGGGAAGATTAAGTGACCTCATACAAACAAAGCAGAAAGAGTGTGCCCACTGGGCAAATAATAGCTATCAGCCATCATTTTTATTATTGCAGAGTTGGAAATGTAGTGGCTACCAGAGGGGTGTCTGATAGTTAATGAACTGCTTCCCCTAGAGTGGTTCTCAACCTTCTAATACGGTTACCCTTTAATATAGTTCCTCATGTTGTAGTGACTCTAACCACAAAATTATTTCATTGTTACTTCATAACTGTAATTTGGCTACTGCTATGAATCATAATGTAAATATCTGATATGTAGGACAACTGACATGCATCCCCCAAAGGAGTTGCAACCCATTAAGTTGAGAAGCACTGCCCTAGAGTATGTTGAACACTTAGCCTAAAGAAAATTCCACACTAACCTTGCTCAGAAGGGTGTAGCATATTCGAGTTAGAATCCATATGTTCTTTCTTGTAGATCCTAGGCATGATTCTGAACCTTCGTACTGCCATTCAATATTCAGCACGTAGTGTGAGTACCTTCTGTGGCCCACGTGTATTCTAGATCTTGACAACAGCGAGAAAAGCATACAAAGTTCTTGCCCCTTTGGAACTTATATTCTATCAGGAGGGAAAGTGTGGACTCACTAGACAAACTGATTTAATAATAGGGTTCCAGGCAATAAATAATATTATCATTAAGATCCGAAGTGGGATAAGAGCAGGGATCTGTCCAGCCTTCGGGGAGGGTTTGAGAGCTACATGATCATTAGAGAAAGAAAAATGGGTAGTTATCTCACTTTCTATCTCAGAATGAGTTAATAGAAAAAATGAATGTGTCCTGGACACAAACCAGCAGAACCCAGAGAATTTTAAAAATTCACATTATAGTAAAAATTATTTCTCATTATTTTGTGTGTTTTCCTGTCTGTGGGGCGTGTGTGAGAGGGAGAGAAAGAGAGAGAACCAGTGCATTCACATGTGTCACGGCGTACATGTGGAGGTCAGACGATAACTGCCTGGAATGGGTTCTCTCCTTCCACTGGAGGCTCCAGGAATTGAATTCACATCAGCAGGCTTACATGACAATTACCTGTACTTGCTGAGAAATCTCGCTGGCCCCAAAAGCTTTATAAAGCAGTACTTTACAAAGTGTGCCAGGAAATCATATGAGAGCATGATCAAACCAACTTAGAAAATCACCATCATGTTGAAAGGAAAGAGAACATATGGGAGAGAGTGGAAAATATCAGGATGTAATGCATATGCTTTGAGAGATTTTGTTTCAATTATCTACAGATATGCGTCAACAGGAGTTGAATATAAAATACATTTTCAGTGAGAATGGTGTCCAGGGAAGTTTGAAAGATACCACAAAGCTATTGCGTTCATATGCGTGGATAGTTAAAACAACCCTTTTATGTCCTCCCTCCCACTCTGTCCCCAGCATATGTCCATAAGAACGTTATTTAAATTCTCCATTTCATAAATAATCTGTCTATATAAAGTCATTTGCTTTAATTCTATATGAACTTCTCCAAAAAAATCGATATTGAACTCTTAAAGCCAGAAAGATGAACTGGCCACAAACATGTTAGATCTTCAGTGAATAAAATAATTTCAAGCACTACAAAATTTTCAAATTAAACTTCAGACTTATAACAAGCTAAAAATGCTAAGAAACGTTCCAAAGGTAAGAGTAGCTACTGGAACTTTACAACAAAATAGAACATTTAAAAGACTTTCTACTCAAGTTAGAAACTGTTATCCAACATTATTCCAGAAGGAAGCCAGGCCACTAAGACAAATAGAATGAGGTAGAAATATAAGGAGTGGATCCCTTAATTATTGCTGTTCAAAAACAGTTTGATGGTGTACCTTGAAAAGTCTAGAAAAAAAACAACTGAAAAACTACCAAATGATAAGTTTCAGCAAGATGGCTTGAATGTAAGATAAATATCTATAAAAATTAAATAGCTTTCTTACTCAACAGTACAGAAATTAGCAAATGAAGGGCTGAAGGGGTGCACTGGCACAATTTCTAAAAGCAACAGATACTACATAACAAAAAGCAATCTGGAGATTTACTTTTAAAATGCACAAGACAAATGAGGCTATTGTTTAGTTAGTAGAGTGTTTGTATAACATGTGAGAACCTGGTTTATGTTCCCTGCACCATTATAAACTCAGTGCAGTTATTCATGCTTGTAATCTCAGCACTTGGGAGGTGGAGACAGGAATATCAAAAGTTCAAGATCATACATAGCTACACACTGAATTCAAGTTTGAAGCTAGCCTTGGATGCATGAGTCTCATAAGAAAAAAAATGAAAGGCCTACAGTATAGAATTAGTGTAAAAGAGTCATATCGATAAATGGAGCACAATAGAGGAATTAAAATAAACACACATATGTAGTCCATTTGTAACAAGGGAGTCAGGAGGATATAATGGAGAGGGAGGAGAGTTTTTTTAACTAATGATGTTGCAACGGGATGTTTATACGTGAAAAGCAAACCTTAATAAAATTAGCAATGAAGTCACATACATATGTGTGTGTGTGTGTGTGTTTGTGTGTGAGAGAGATCAAGCAATAATAAATATGTAGAAGAAAACACAGGAGAAAATCTTAGCGATCTTGGGGTAGACAAATATTATTAGGCTGGTTATGTTGTCCATAAAAACAGCTTTAATTAGACTTTATTAAAATTTAAAAGTTCTGATCTTCAAAGTAAAATCATTAAGAAAATTAAAAGGTAGGTCACAGACTGAATAGTTAATTTTCCATACATATGTCTCACAGAGAAATTACATCTTATTAAGTGAAGAATCATTATGATTCAAAAACCAAACACTCTGAGGGGATAAAAAGAGCATATACTTCACTTTATATCTACCCATAACCAAAGAATAAAGAAGATCAAACTAAAGCCACAAGTAGACGCCATTAGAGAACCATGAGGATGGTTAAAAACAAAAGGAAAACCCACCAAGGCTATATGTGACAGCAGTGTGCTGGTGTTTCGGTCATAATCATACAACGACATTACCATTGGGCTGTGATATATTGCATGCATGCTTGTGTGTGCATGTGTGCATGTGTGTGTGTTTGTTAAGGTAATGACTAGGGAAGATACAGTGATGCATTCAAAACATAACATAAATAAAATAAGATGGAGTGACCCAGTTGTTTCTCTGAAAGGCAAAACAAAACAAATCAGGAGGAATG
Source organism: Chionomys nivalis (assembly GCF_950005125.1). NCBI lineage: Eukaryota > Metazoa > Chordata > Mammalia > Rodentia > Cricetidae > Chionomys > Chionomys nivalis. Next base: position 134,721,311 of record NC_080112.1, read on the forward strand.
GCAAGCACTTATAATTAATAAAGATTTGAGATAGCAGAACTTTTAGTGTACAATTAAAAAGCAATGTACAATCAAAAAAACCATCAGCAACAAAATTTTAAAAATAAAATAAACCAAGAATACCAAGTGCCAAACACCCGGACTTCTCCTCCATCAATGACAGGAAGGCAAAATAGGACAACCCAAGCTGAAGATGGAAGTGAGTGGCAAGCACTCGCTTAGCATGTGTGAAGCCCTAGGTCCAATCCCAAGTACCACAAAATGAACAAACAAACAAAATGGTATAACCTCTCTGGAAAAGTTAAACAGATTCTTACAAATAAAGGTAGCTTACCATTCAAAACAGCAACCTTACTTTTAAATATCAAAGCAAGCAAAATGAAAATGTATAGTCACATAAAATGCTATCTGTGAATGTTTATTTTGGCTTTCTTCATAATCATCAAGAGTTAATAGTGGATAAAGTATGGAATACGACTCAGCAATAAAAAGAACAAACAATGGGAATACTCACCAACGTAGGTCAAATCTCAAATGTACTGTCTTAGGTAACAGAAGCTAGACTCAGAAGGCTATAAATATAGCATATGATTTCATTCACGGACCATTATAGAAAAGGCAGAATTACAGGGACTGAGAGTGGTCAGAGAGGTTGAATACAAAGAATCAATAGAGAAGTTTTGGGGGTGATGGAGTTCTATTTTGATATGATGGTAGTTACATGACTATATGTGTTTAAAAATATATTTCTAAAGAATCTTACACTAAAAAGATGATGTTTTATAAATGTTATGCTTCAATTTAAAAAACACAAAGTATACTCAAGAATTAAATAGATTTATAAAATGGAAGTGTTCACCAGAATTTTTTACAGGATGTATTTTATGATTCCCCCCCCCAAAATATTTCGATTACACCACCTCCCACCATGCCTGGAAGTAAGGTCCACACACATTAAAGAATTACGTGTTTTTGAAAGCATAAGCATTTTAAAAGAACACTTATTCTTAACATGCGTACCTTTCTCAGGCTTTTGCTAAGGTCAGACATATGTTGTGATGTCCCCACCTCCCTGAGTCTCTAGAATGACTACACCAGTCTTGGAAAATCCACTTCTTTGCTGGCTTTCCACAGCACCTGAGCAAACTTACTTAGCCATTTCTGGAAGGCACCTCATGGTACCAAAACAGTGAATTTCCTGGCCAAACCTACCAATGAAATTCCATTTCTCTGACTTTTTCTCCCTGGGCTGAGCAGACCCATATCCATAATTAGTTGCACTTTTTTTTTCTTTTCTGTATTTGTAACATTTTTTTCCTTTCAGAAAAATACACACACCTGCAGTCTGTGTGGGTTTGGGGCAAGAATGATTCACACACAGAACACTGACGCTGACCCTGCATTTGCTCAGTGTCTTGCAGTGGCTAAAGTGTTCTAGCTAAACTGTTCCTATTTATTGAAAGTCACCTTGCAAGGATGTGGGGATGATAAAAGCAGAAGGGAATCCGATCAGGGCTGGCATGGTGCTGAGGCCATGGAAAACAATATCCCTGAATAACTACAAAATTTTAGCTGCTTTTATATTCCAGCTTTGCGTTTGACCCATGCAAGCAGCCTAATGAAGTGATGTCCAGTTCACTCTAGATCTCACCTAAGCGAAACTGCCTGACTCACTAAAGACTCCCCAAATAATATGGAAACAGCACATAGTTTTCAGTTGACTTCCAGATTATTTTGACAGACACCAAACTTAATTGAATCATGTAGTAACAAACTCTCTTTTAAAAAAAAAAATGTTTTTGTTTTTCTTTTTTTTTTTTTTTTTGAGACAGGGTCTCATGAGAAGCCAAAGCTGGCCTTACATATACTACATAGCAAAGATGACCTTGAATTCCTGATCCTCCTGCCTCTTCTCCCCATGTGCTGGAATTTATAAAATTTATAGATGGGCATAACCAAGCTCCTTTAAAAATAACAATGCTCTTAATGCATTGTTAATCATTAATATTAATGATAAATAAGAGCAACAAATTCTGCCATACCATGCATGCCTAGGGTTCCACACCTATAAACTTACTTAAGATAGACAAAGAGAAATAGACAAATCAAAATGAACTGCAGAAACTAATAATCTTTTCCTCGCCGTCATCCACCAGTTTGAACCCTAATCAAACACGGCTCCACTAGAAGACAGGATCCACTACAAAATTTGTGGAGCCCAGAACAAATAAAAACTGGAGATCCATTGTTTAAAAAGTAATGTAAAGCATTATCACATCATTAAGCCAAGTGCAGGTAGCAAGTCCGTGAAGCCAGAGGCTTTGTTATCAGAGCCTCTCGTTGGCTAGAAAGTTGGGAAGAAAAGTAAAGCATTTCACTTTTAGTCCAGTAGCAATTGATTAACCTTTTTCATCTTGTGTGTCTGGTTTAGAGATGGGGTTGAGAGTCTTAAGATTCTGTCCTGTCTCCCGACCACCCATTTTTTCTTCAGCTTTTCAGCCTGTTGGACAAAAAGCAGTTCTGTAGATGTAGCTACAGAGTGTGGCCCATAAGCAGCAGTACAGCTGAGTGTTTGGACAGAAACGCAGACTCTGGGTTCCACCCCAGACCTACTGAATCAGAACCTCATTTTTAAAAGCTCCCCAAGGGATTCATACATTTGTGCCAGGCCAGTCTAGAACTGTCCCTGTATAAGCAGCCACGGGACACTTCGGTGTCACGCTTCCTGTGTCTCATGTGAGGTGGGCCAGCTCTCTTTCTCCTTCTCACTTTGTAGATGGTTATGGAGTTTTGAAACTCAAGCTTCGGTGAAAACGTGCACACCCTCAAATCACTAGCCTCTTTTCAGATGATAGCCATCCCGTTGGTTCTGTGATGCTGGCCCTTCTCCTTGAACCTGGGGCCACTTGTTCTGGGCCCTGCCTGCTGGTGCTGTGCCCAGGCGTCCCGGGTCCTCGTTCTATCTACATTCCTTCAGTACCATCGCACCCACTTGCCAGACACAGTAAACCGAGTCCCGGGAAGTCCCGTGTTAGCAGCTTGTCCTCCTGAGTAAGGCTCACCGCTCCTTTTCCCAGAGGAGTGGGGAAGGTCTGAGATCATTTAATGCTTTGCGATTCAAGGGTTCCCCCCAGGGATAAATTTGGCCTTTCCCACCACACGCACTTCCCCACTGTGGGACCACTGGACTCCATGCTTTGCCTCTGCCTTTCAAGACGGCCCAAGAACTCCAGCTTAGAGCCACCAATCCAGCGAGCGACACCGTCAGGCTCCCGGTCATCGAGCCCGCTGGGGCGTCGTCGGCTCAGCAGCTTAGGTCTTAGTACTCTTAGAGGTTCAGATCCCTTTTCTGGGCGCCACACACTTACCTGTGGGTCCCGGCGACCGGCTGGCTGCTGGCGCCCTCGCGCCCTCCTTTTCCCCTTTCGGTCGGGCCGTGTCCCTCCTCCTCCCTCCAGCGGGCTGGGCGCCGCCCCCGCCGCTCCCGGACCACTTGCCCGCCCGCTCTGCAGCTGCCCGGCCCGGCGCGGCGTGGCGGGGCGCTCAGCGTGGCGGGGCTGGGCGTGGAGGTGGGGAGCAGGCGGGGCGCTAACACCGGGAAGCTGCCCCGTGGGGACCTTCAGCCCCGCGGTGGGGAATCCCTGGGATGCTGGGCGGCCAGCCCGGTGTGCTTCCCCACCCCAGCCTCCACCCAGCAGCTTACCTTTAGGGGGTCTCCTTGATCCCCCAAAGATTTGGTCCCGCTACTTCGAGCAGCACACACTTGTGATAAGTGGGAACCCTAGCCCTTTGCCAGAATATTCCTGAATGCAGAAACCAGACCTCCCCAGAGGGGCGGGGTGGGGATTGAAGACACTGGTAAAAGAGAAACATCCTGGGAATGGACTGAGCTAAGTGGTTTCTGAAAGAAACTGCGTAGTTAACTGGGTAGCTAGAAACTAGGGGTCCTCTCATTCCTCTGCCTCCTGGGGGCAATACGGGGGGAGCAGGGGGCATTATAGGATATTTTCTTGGCTCCCTGTACCGTTTCCCACTGTCAGCATCCCTGCCTTCATAGTATAAAAGCTAGATCTGGAAAACACAGATCACTTAAGCAACTTGTCAAAGTACCTACATTTAACACATGGAAGTCTGGAGCATGGCTTCCACAGAGACCAGGGAAAAATCTAAGCCCTCTAAATCCCCTTTCTGGCTCCTTTGAGTCTAGCAATGTCTATAGCTTCAAAGTGCTTTAAGACATGAAAGCAAGGGTCTGTTTTCTTAAAACTTGCAGGAGGAGAGCGTTGGGTTTTGAGTTGTATTCACAATCCTGGAGATGTGATAAATATTTTCGAAAGGCAGATCTGCAGAGCAGAGAGACTAACTCTGCCGCATTAGCTGAATTGACGCTCCAGATATATATTCCACCAGGCAGAATGGGTTGACTTTGTTTTGCAAACACCGCGCTATTAATGTTCACAACATTCTAGCTGCAGAAATGAATGGGCAATGTTTTCAGACAGACTTTTGACAGGTTGGATTAAGGGAGCGTTGATGGAGAGCAGGAAGCTCATCAGGTTATATAACAAGCTAAAAGTTGGGGCTGGAACCGGGTAGTGCAATAAACAGATTGTATGTCATTTCAAAGGGTTAAATTGGTTCTGTTTGGCTTGCATGTTTGCCTTATTGTAAAACAGACTTCATACTGTATAGAACCACAAGAATTCTTATACAAAGCTAGTGGGGATGTAAATTGCTTCTAGCACTTTGTAACTCTGGCAGAATATATCTGAACTGAGTACCACAACTGTATGACAAGCAATTCCCCTTCTAGACAGAGCCACAACAGAAATTGGTTGTACGCTTAGCAAAGAAGATGAGTTGGGTACCACACTACTGTATTTATGCTAATTAGAAAATGCCGTAGAGCAGATTGAGGCCCAGCCTTGTAAAATAACCCCAGCTATTCTAGAAACTTAGGCAGGAGGATGGCAAATTCAAAGCAAGGTCAGTATGGCCTACAGAGTAAATTCAAGGCCAGTCTGGGCAATTTAGTGAGAGTTTCTTCCAAAGAAAATGTAAAAAGAGGGCTGAAGATGTGGCCGAGTGGCATTGGCACTTGCCTAGCATGTGTGAGGGCCTGAATTTAATTTCCACCCACTCTTCTGCAATGTTCTGAGCCTTAGGTGTGGGAGAGTTTTATAGATGTATCCACCGGGGCAGCACAACTCTGCGTATTGATTGGTTGTGGTTTTCTGTAGCCGACTCCACTAGCAAAGAGAAGTTTCTTTGATGGCGGGTGAAGACTATACTTATCTGTCTTCCTCACCTTTTAAAAAAGGCACAGGTCTGGTTGTGCAGCCCAGGTTGGCCTAGAATTTGCAGAAATCCTCCTGCCTCTGCCTCCCCACCACTGAGAAAAGAAAGGGGACTGAAACATGGTGTGTGTGTGTGGGGGGTGTCACCACACACTAGGATACCAAGCCACCAGTGAGAATGTATGCCCCACTGCTGTGCTAGGCATGCATGGAACTCAGAAAGAATGGGAGTGAAGGGAGGAGCCAGCCAGTCACACATGTTGATGCGGTTTCAATAAGGATTAGAACAGGCAGCACTGATGAGTACTGTCGGGTAAGGCTAGGGGCCGCTGTGAGTGAGAGGGCAGTTTCCAGCAAAGAATAAGAAAGGTTGGCAGGATTCAGATACTGATCTTGACCTGGGTGCTGGCCACATGGATTTACTTGTTACATTAGTGACAATTCATTGGACTCTTCACCTGTGGTATGAACACTTATGGGATACAGGTCTCACTTCAATGAAAAATTGAAAGATGGGTTTCTCATATTAAAAATTGCTTACATTGTTAAAGGAAATATACCAAAACAAGTATGCTTTCCCTTTAAACAATTTTCTATAAAAACACTTTAAGGAAATATGTCTCAAAAACAAACATGACTCAGTCCTTACCCTAAAATTAAAAATTTATATTTTGAGCCACTTCCAGCCACTTGCATTCTCTTCTTGCCTCACAGATCAGCACCTAACGAAGAGGAAAGTTGCTAGGACCCGAGCCCTCCAGCCAGAAGCCAAGAGCTCTCTGCCCTCCGCAGAAAGCAGATCCGACTACCTGCCTCCTACTCAGATACTGTCTGATGACATAAAGGAAGACTGTGGGTGGTCGAGATTCCTGGTTAAATATTTATTCAGAGTAACCAGAGAATGGGCAACTTAGGCCTTTATCCAGCAGATTCTTTGAGCTGGTGGCAGAGTTTGATCACCAGGTACAGAATAGTTAACAAATAGAGCAAGAGACTAAGGAGAGAGAGTAGGTACCCTTGTGTCCTCTCCCTGGATATATATAGTGTCCGGTCTTGGTCAAGAGAGAGAGCATAAGAGGATAGCACTCAACTGTGTTCCTTAGAACTTTAAATGCAATTGACTTGTGGCCAAATAGTGCACAGGCATAACATATGATCTCAAACAGATTCCTTAGCCACCAAAAGCATGACAGGACTGTGGAGGTCAGGCGCAAGTGAAGACCCTGGGCTGATGATATAGAATATGAACCATTAAATAAGAAACTAACATTTTCAGACTTCCACACACTTTATTTTCACTAAATCCCCAGGACAACTCAGAGAGAAGTGTAGGTGAAAAAAATGAGGCAAAAAAACACTGACTAGCTTCTCTCCACATCCAGGGCCATCAGACTGACATCAATAGATCCCAGACTGCCTTCAGTAGAGTATGACACTTCAACTCCTGCGCTCGTCACACTTGCACAGGAACGAGAACAATGGCATAGCAAACATATCTGACGTAGAATTGGGAAGTTGGTTGAGGTCTCCCAGTTTGGTCCCTAAGTAATCAGTATTTCCACTTAAATAATCTGGTTCTCAGTTCTGTATTTATAAAACACAAATGAAGTAATGAAGGCAATTGGAACTACAATGGTAGAAGCATGGGTTGGTTGGTTTCGGTTATTTAGGCATCCTTTTGATCTCCACCAGTACTCCCACATCACAAGTAAAAGGCATGCCTATTGTGGTGAGGTGTGCCTGTAATTCTAGAGTTTGGGAGCTAACAACAGAAGAAGGAGTTCAAAGTCATCCTTGGTTATGTAGCCAGAATATGGCCAGTTTGGGCTATGTAGTGCCATGTCTCAAAAAAAAAAAAACAAAAAAAAGGCCTTGTGGGTTAAACCTTACACAAAGAACTAAGACAACGGAGGAAAGCTGGGAGCAGGAGAAGTAGTCTTCCCCAGGCAAGAACACTCCTACTGATTGTTCAGTTCCAAACAAGCATCCCTGAAAACAAATAAAGTAAGTTATATTTAGGAATACATATGTATATACAAAACATATACTCACAACAACAACAATTAGTGAAAAGAGAAAAGAGAGGGTGTATGGGGGGTTGCAGGGAGGAGAGGAAAAGGAGAGATATTGTAATTAAGTTATAATCTCAAAAATTCTTTAAATAGATGTAACCACGTTAAGAAAAGCAAACCAAAAAAAAAAAAAAAGAAAAGAAAAGAAAAGAAAAGAAAAACAAACCAAACAAAAACATCCTACAAATAAACATTATTTTGCACCTAAAGGTTCAGTGAGGAAAACCTAGGTTATACTGAAGTAACAAACAGCACCCAGAATATCAGTGGTTAATACAGCAAAGGTTTTCTTCTTACAGCATTCATCATTGAAGTGGGGACTCAAGTATGCACTCAGAGGTTTTTATGGTTGAGGGGGGCATTCTGGATCAAAAGCATCTTAGATGCCCAGTTTAGAATTAACCTGTTCCATTCCTGCTCTGACTTATCAATTAAATATATAGTGTCTGCATAGTGTGCCCACGCACAAAGGGTCAGAGGATAAAGGCCTATGAAGAACCAGGAAGAGAAGAGTTGGAGATATTTGGGGGAATATTGCTGATGATTACCACACGTGCTGAGTGCCAGATCCTGGGCAGAAAAGGAGAATGAGAGGTGGCCTTGGTCATCTAGGTACTCACCCCAGTCAAAGCAAAGTGATAAATCCTCCCCTTCTGGTGTAGGCGTCGGTAGATCTAGGTGAGAAATTCGTCACTACCCAACTTGAGTGAAGTCACCGTGTGATACAGAAACATTTTTTTCTTCAGAACACTATGTTAGCTGTAGTGGTGGTAAGCTGATTGCGCAAGGGAGGAGATAAGCAAATCATGCATTCTCCTGAGGGGCAAGAAGGGCCTCTTTTGTTCAAAAGAAATCACTGAATGAAGACAGTTGGGCATGCTGTCATTCTGGTCAATGAAAGTTACAAATGGCAGTTTAATGAAAAATGAAACCAGACTTAGGCCTAAACCAAGATGAGGACGGTGGGACCAACCCTTTCTGAGAATGTGTTCCAGTTTGGATAGGGCTGAATATGGCCCTTGGCCAACACAAATAATTAGAAAATCCAGAGGAAGCAAAAGGCAACCCAGTGAGTCTGCACACTAGGATTAGCTGGTGAAACTCACCACCACCCTGGCTGGCAATGAGCAATCTCCAGGCTATGGGTTCGGGGTGGGGTGGAAGGAGGAGCTTTTCCAGTTATTGAGAAAGAAGATAGTTTACAGGCTGAGGACACATTCAGCTTGGCACTAGCACAAGAACTCCGAACCCTTCTGGATCTGAGAGAGGGGTAGTGTACACTGTCACTCAATTTGAAATGGATTTTCTTGGCTTTTGAAAGCATAGGGCTCATTTCAGAGAGGCAGCATCTGGAGGAAAGAGGCTCCCCATACTAGCCTAGTTTGGTTTCCCTAGCCTCTTTCCCCTGGAGAAAAATACTGTGAGACTATTCAAATATTCTCTTTCACCTCAGCTCTCTTCCCACAAGCTGTAGTGCCCATTAGAACTTGCATGCATCAAATCTTACTATGGTATTGATATTTCTCTCATTTCATCTTCTTATATAAATGAGATTAATGTTTGTGCTGGATAATTTTTTGCCAAACTTAACTCTGAGAGGAGGGAACCCCAATTAATAAAGTACCTCGATACGATTGGGCTGTAGGCAAGCATGGAGGGCATTTTCTAAATTAGCGGTTGATGGGGCGGGGCCCAGATAACTGTGGGTGGTGCCATCCTTGGGCTAGTGGTCATGATGCCATAGGAATGCAGGCTGAAAAATCCATGAGGAGCAAGTCAGTAATCAGTACCCCTTCACGGCTTCCACATCAGTTCCTGCTTCTAGGTTCCTGCATGGGTTCCTGTCCTGACTTTCTTTGTGAAGGTGTAAGATGACAAAACCCTTTCCTCCCCAAGTTACTTTGGTCATGGTATTTTGTTTCAGCAATAGAAACCCTAACTAAGACAGTGTTCTAAACTAAAACAGAGCCCAAAGAATTCCCTTATCCCTTCTACAGTGTGAAGAGATAGGTAGATGATAGCTGCCTATGAACCAGAAAATGGAGCCCCACTAACCCCAAAGCTGCTGGTGCTTTGAGTTTCGAGCATTCAGAGCCGTGAGAAATAACTTTGTCATTTAGTAGTATCCATGCTAAGATTTTTTAGCCCCAGTGACCTAAAATAGCCACCAACTGCTCTCTTCAAACTCTAATGTGCTTATGACTCATCTAGGAGTCTTGTTAAGGATGAAGATATAACTCAGTGGTAAGACCCCTGCTTATGCATCCACAATCCCTGAGTTCAATGCCAAGCTCTAGAGAGAGAAATGTCTTGTTAAAATGCAGACAGATTCTACTTCAGTGGATTTGGCGTGGCGCTTGATTCTGCATTTCTGCCATAAAATGCAGGTTGGCGTTCCTAGTCTATGCTCCCTACTCTTCTGGAAGAGGTACCACACTATGCTGGCTTAGGCTTTCCCACCCCTTTGCTATCTGTAGCAGCAGCCCCCTAATAGTCTCTCAATTGTAAATGGTCTCATTGACCTCCCAAATCACCCCCAGGATTCCCTCGCATCTGCAGGATCCAGGCCAGACTCCTTGGCTTGGCATTCAGAGCGTTTTGGGACTCTGTCCTCAACCCAGGCCTCCGTGTGAACCCTCAATTCTACTTGGAATCTTCCTATACTCTGCCTAGACTGTGCCTACCCATTACCATTGTTTTATTTTTGTTTGCTCTGCTTCTTGTTTGACATCCTTGCCTTTCAAAAAGCCATTTAATGTTTGAATCATACACTTTTCTCAAGGGTAAACTCAAAATCTGCTTCTTATTTGAATGCCCTTCTGCCTCTGCTCTGTAAGCTCTGCACTGTGTGACAATCTCAGGATGGCAGGCAGCAATCATAGCTCCTTTCTGCCCACAAATTCTCATAGCTCTAATTTGTCTGTGCCTTTCACTTGTGACTTTGTATAATTTTAGTCTTCAACTAGAACCTAAGTGCCCAGAGAGCAAGACCTGCAGCTTGCTCTGTTTTCTATGGTGTTCACACCTATTTCTGGCTAGAGTAGATGTGTTTGACAAGCTAAGTCAGACCAGACTATAGTGACATCTCTAAAATCCAATGACAGCTGTGCAAAGGTGTATCTTTCCTGATATGAACCCTGAGGTAGAACAGGATAATATCCCCCAACTCAAAGAGAAGCCACCAGAAACTCATATATCCAACATGACTGAGGCAAGGAAGAGAAAAGTTGAGACAGGCAAACTTTAAATGTCTTGGGTCAGAAGCGACACACATCACTAGTGTTGTGTTGACCCATACTAGTTCCATATCTCAAACTTCAGGTCAAGGAAGGCTGGAAAACCTCCAGTTTCACTGCAAGAAAGGCAGATACTTAGTGTACCATACATACCAGTATACCCATAGAGCCATAAGGCTAGTAGTTAGTTCTTGATAGTTGAAGTCTCTTTCCCTAAGTCTCCTATAGCTTCATTAGATCTTTCTTAAGGGTTCATAGTGGACATTGTTCCCAATTTATACTCTCAAAACCCTTTCCTCTCTAACCTCAGCTTCCTTTCCTTGCACAAATTTTTAATCAACGTATTCAATTTACTTGTCTTGTTTATTGTCTATCTCCCCAGAAACAGAAGCTAAGTTTCATAAGTGCTAAAATTTTAAAAATTATTTTTGTTGTTTCCATGTCCCCAGTGTCTAGATAGATGTACTTAGTTGGGATTTCTGTTGCTGTGAAGAAGCATTATGACAATGGCAACTCTTATAAAGGAAAACACTTAATTGGGGGATGGCTTACAGTTCAGAGGTTCAATCCATTATCATTATAGTGAGAAGCTTGGTGGAATACATGCAGACATGGTTCTAGAGAGGGGTTGAGAGTTCTATATCTAGATTCTTAGACAGCAGAAAGAAAGAGTGAGACGCTGGGCCTGGCTTGAGCATCTAAGACCTCAAAGCCCACCCCCTATGACACAATTCTTCCAACAAAGTGACACCTACTCCAACAAGGCCACACCTTCTACTAGTGCCAATTCCTATGGGCCTATGGGGGCCATTTTTATTCAGACCACCACAAGATATGTACCTGGAATATATCTGACATTCAATAAATAACTGATAAATGAAGCCAGGGCGGTAACAAATGCCTGCAATTTCAGAACTTAAATGGTAGACACAGGAGGATTGGGAGTTCAAGGTCATCCTTGGCTATACAGCAAATCAGAGCCAGCCTGGGTTACATGAAAACCTGTCTCAAGAAAAACAGACTAGACTAGGATAAAATAGAATAAAACAGAAATAACTGGTGAACACCTTAACCTGTGAATTGTACATTCATAGGAGGGGAAGCAGTGCTTTGTTTTATTGGTTTTTTTTTTTAACCAAGTGCCTTCTTGGATGACATTGACCTAGCTTGAGTAGATGCTCGAATGAAGCATGCATGCTAACTGCTAGAACCGAACTTGCCCTGTGTTCCTTACTATTATTATCTCTACACTCAAGAGTAGAACAAGGTTCATCGGGACGGGAAAAGATGGGCAGGCGCCAATGCAAGAATTCCCCCAACAACTTGAAAGGCAACGTGACATCACCAGGATCCAGGAATCCCGAAATGAGAAGTCTAAACCCTAATACAGAAGAATTAGAAGAATTCGACTCAAAAGTGAATTTTATGAAAATAATAGAGGACCTTAAACAGGAGGTGAAAAACTGCCACAACCAATTAGAGATTACAAACAAAAAGGTAGAGGAAATGAATAAATCTCTCAAAGATACCCAAGAAAACCAAGAGAAACAAGAAAAAGTAATCAAACAGGTAAGGGAAACGGTTCAAGACTTGAAGAATGAAGTGGAAGTAATAAAGAAAACACAAACCGAGGGAAGGATGGAGATGGAAAATTTGAATAAACGAACAGGAACTACAGAGACAAGTACCACCAACAGATTACAAGAGATAGAAGAAAGAATCTCAGACACTGAAGATACCATAGAGAAAATAAACACTCTCATCAAAGAAAACAGCATAACCAACAAATTCTCATCACAAAACATTCAGGAAATCTGGGACACAATAAAAAGACCAAACCTAAGAATAATAGGGATAGAAGAAGGAGAAGTACAGCTCAATGGTCCAGAAAATATATTTAATAAAATTATAGAAGAAAACTTTCCCAACCTTAAGAAAGATATTCATTTGAAGGTCCAAGAAGCATACAGAACACCAAATCGACTGGATCAAAAAAAAACGTCCCCTCGTCATATAATAATCAAAACACAAAACATACAGAATAAAGAAAGAATATTAAGAGCTGCAAAGGAAAAAGGTCAAGTTACCTATAAAGGTAAACCTATCAGACTTACACCTGATTTCTCTATGGAAACCATGAAAGCCAGAAGGTCCTGGATAGATATACTGCAGAAACTACGAGACCATGGATGCAAGCCCAGACTACTATACCCAGCCAAGCTTTCGTTCACTATAAATGGAGAAAACAAAGTTTTCCAGGATAAAAACAAATTTAAACAATACGTAGCCACAAATCCAGCCCTTCAGAAAGTAATTGAAGGAAAATCACAAACCAAGGAGTCCAACAATGCCCACAATAACTCAGACATCTAAAGACCCTTCACCAGCACAACTTGAAGAAGGGAAACACAAAGAGTAGAACAAGGTGACACTAAAGTAAAAGACACTGATGGGAGGAACTCCCGTCTTCTGAGTTGGTCTCTTGATAGACTGTGTGCCCAGGAAAGACTGAGGAAGTCATTAGAAAGCAGGCTATTAAATAGTTTTCAGGGACACTGCTGTTGTCCCTCCCATCTGAAAAGAGAAAGCTTAAAAGCGCAAGTTATTCTCCAAGCCACCAGGTTAGGTGCCCAGTGCCCCCCAGGGGCTGCTGCCCTGGGAAGAATGTGGCACTCAGGGACAGCTTCAGTTCTCCCACTTTATGCTTCATTCTCTGGCTCTTCACTCCATGAAGTAAATTGTGATAGCAGCACAATTTCTGTAGCTTTTCTAAGAAACTCCTCTTTGCTGGCACATAAAAGGACTCTCCTGGATTCCTGCCATTGGCCATGGGGCTTTAACACATTGTTGTTGGCTCAGCTGGGGAGACAAGATGAGTAAAATATTCTCCAAACTCCTGTGGAAACACACAGCAAGTGTTTCCAACCATACTGTATTATTTGACCTAAAATATTTTCCCCATGCTATTTGCCATGTTACTTCCCTCAGAACTCCAAGTGACCCTCCTTTCTCAGACCCATAGCTGGTGGCTTACTAAGAGGATCCTAAGGCTGAGGGCCACCACTTACTACCTCAGTGACCTTTGGTAAGTTAATGCTCATTTCTGGATCCCAGTTTCATGTGTCATGTAAAAGAAGCAGTGTATGAAATCATTTGGACAGCTTTGTTAAGCCTAAGGCCTGGACTTCAACCCTGGGCTTTCCAATTCAGTAGGTTTAGGGTGGGATCCCAGGGTCTGCACCTCTAACAAGTTTCCAAGTAAGATATAGGCTACTGGTTTCAGAGGCTACTCTGAAAGCCCTGTAGTAAACGAACCTAGAGGTTTTTGTAGTGTTCTTTCAATGAACATATAATCAGTCAGTCTGAGTCAGGGCTCTTTGGGTGCAAGTGACAGAAACTTGACTCAACTAGGTTAAGTAAGAAAGGAAATTTATCAGCTCTTAGGTCTAGGAATGACATAAGTTTGATGGATTCTGAATACAGGAATTCAAATTATGTTATTGGAGGTTTTTTTCACTTTTTTCATTCTCCGGTCCCACCCAGTCTCAATGTCCTTCTATGCCAAGTCTTCTTCCATGCTAAGCAAGCTCCATAATGGATGGTTGCAAATACCTCCAGTTTATATCATCCCAGATGGTAAAAGAAAGAGAATTTTTTTTTGGTTTCTATTTATTTATTTATTTATTTATTAAAGATTTCTGCCTCCTCCCCACCACCGCCTCCCATTTTCCCTCCCCCTCCCCCAATCAACTCCCCCTCCCTCATCAGCCTGAAGAGCAGTCAGGGTTCCCTGCCCTGTGGGAAGTCCAAGGACCTCCCACCTCCTTCCAGGTCTAGGAAGGTGAGCATCCAAACTGCCTAGGCTCCCACAAAGCCAGTACGTGCAGTAGGATCAAAACCCAGTGCCATTGTTCTTGACTTCTCAGCAGTCCTCATTGTCCGCTATGTTCAGCGAGTCTGGTTTTATTCCATGCTTTTTCAGACCCAGTTCAGCTGGCCTTGGTGAGTTCCCGAAAGATCATCCCCATTGTCTCAGTATGTGGGTGAACCCCTCGCGGTCCTGAGTTCCTTGCTCGTGCTCCCTCTCCTTCTGCTCCTGATTTGGACCTTGGGCTTTCAGTCCAGTGCTCTAATGTGGGTCTCTGTCTCCTTTCATCGCCTGATGAAGGTTAATATCCAGGCGGATGACTATATGTTTTTCTTTGGGTTCACCTTCTTATTTAACTTCTCTAGGATCACGAATTATAGGCTCAATGTCCTTTATTTATGGCTAGAAACCAATTATGAGTGAGTACATCCCATATTCCTCTTTTTGGGTCTGGCTTACCTCACTCAGGATAGTGTTTTCTATTTCCGTCCATTTGCATGCAAAATTCAAGAAGTCGTTTTTTACTGCTGAGTAGTACTCTAATATGTATATATTCCATACTAAGAAAGAGAATTCTGACTTTCTGTCCAGGAACAAACTCTGATTCTGATATGCCTAGTCTGGAGCACCATGTGGTAAGGCTGAAGGAATAAAAGCATTGACTAAGCTGAGAACGCGTACTTCCTCTGAAGCTAGGGACTACCATATTATGACGGATGGAGCTGTTCTCAGCCTATAACCTCTATGGCTTCTTATCTATTGCTTTTTTCTTTTTCCATTTTGCCTATGCTCCAAGTAGAATGGTGTGTTAAAACTCATTATATCTACCTACCATCTCTTAGCAGTCTTGTGTGTTTACAAAGCTCATTACAATCCTCTTTTGTCTCTGAAAACACAACCACGTACCATTTCCTTCTCTCAGAGTAATAGAAATTAGTTCCAAGTTAAATATCATTTAGTCTTTTTCAGTGAATGTTCCTGTGATAGCTAATCTTGCTTGTCACAATCTTGCTTATCCTGAACACAAACGGGAAGAGAGAACCTCAGTTGAGGAATTACTTATATTAGAATCCTGTGGGCATGTCACTGGGGGGATTTCTTATTTGGTGATTGGTACAGGAGGACTCGGATCTCTGTAGGCAGCACCATCCCCAGGCAGTTGGGCCTGGGATGTATAAGAAAGGTAGCACCTATACTTAAACACTGGGATGACCTGGGGAACTTAAATATTAATGCCTGAGCCTATCCTCAGAGAATCTGCTTGCTGTGCTAGGGGTATCTGCATTTTAAAGCCCTCTAGGTAATTAGAACTACTAATTAAATAAATGCTTATGTTTTTTTCAATAAATCAATATAACCCTAACCTCCAAGCTCACTGAATATAGCATCTACCACTGAATGTAGGTAGCATCTACCCCAGAATCACCAAACCCATCTTATGAGCTTCTGATTAGGTTATTTCCTGACTGCTCTAACAATTTCCTTTTTTTTTTTTTTTTTTTTTTTGGTTTTTCGAGACAGGGTTTCTCTGTGGTTTTGGAGCCTGTCCTGGAACTAGCTCTTGTAGACCAGGCTGGTCTCGAACTCACAGAGATCCGCCTGCCTCTGCCTCCCAAGTGCTGGGATTAAAGGTGTGCGCCACCACCGCCCGGTTTAACAATTCACTTTTCATTTTTGTTTCTCGCCTAGAAAATTGTCAGCTTTGTTAAAACTGACCAGGAATCTTCAGAAGTTCCTTGGTATATTTTGAAGCAGTCAAAGTCCTTGCTCCCATCATGACGATATTAGAATCCTGATTCCAAGGGAGTTAATATCATACCCTGGTGGGTTCTCTGATGATGGACTTTGTCCAGCACCTATGAAAATAAGCAAGAAATATCACCAGCTAGGATCCTCCTTACACTTCATCCTCTTTTATAAAAGCAGACGTCCTTTTGTTATTTGCTCATGATAGTAGTGATATAACGTATTAATGAACAGAACTGTGTGAGTCAGACATGTTTACTCAAGGGAGGCTGAGTTAAGACAATCACCATTAGTTCAAGGCCAGCCTGGGCTACAAAGTGGATTCCAGTTCAGCCGGGTCTAAACTGTCTCAAAATAAACAAAGAACAGTGACAACTACTACTACTTCAAGTAGCCACTGGGAGATGGTTAGAAATGTATAATCTCAAGTCCTAGTCTAGCCCTGCTACACTAGAATCTGTATTTTAATAAGATCCTCAAGTGATTCCTATGCACATGAAAAGGTGAGTAATTCTGTCATAGACACTTTATATAATGACTTCTTATGTCTTATTATTTAATTGGCTAAGGAAAATATTGACACATTATCCTGACTTTTTTCTCCCCTCAAAACAAAACTTTTGAAACAGTATCCCATGTTTCTCAAGCTGATCTCAAGCTTCGTATGTAACCAAGGATCAAATCCAAGGGGGTGTGCATGCTATGTGAGCACTCTACCAATTGAGCTACAATTTCCAGGCCCTTAAAAAATCCTTAAAACTTCCAAAGCTTAAATAGAACTGCTAATTAGATAAATGCAACTTAAGCCCAGAGTTCTGGAGGCAGAAGACCAGTTCCAATGCTTGAGCAAATCATTCACTCTTCCTAGTAATGGATTTCCCTACTTGTAAAGTGGAGATGGTAATAGTCCACAGGGTTATTATAAGAATGAAATGGTGTGGTCCATCTGGAACCTTGCTATCAGACTATGGTTTCCAACTCAGTAGTAACTGCATCATCTGGGTGCTTGATATAAATTCAAAATGTGCATTTTAATAAAATTGTTCTATGATTCTTTCTTTAGAAATTCTTCTGTGTGGGGCTGGAGAGCTAGCTCAGTAGTTAAGAGCTTAAATAGTTTTCATTTTCCCTGACTTTGGGGGAACACTCATCCCTATGCTCTCGATTTTCTCATTTGAAGTCATAGGCTTTATTCATCATTCCAGAAAGTGAGCTTGTGAAATTAGAGGACTAGAGGAAGGACCTAAGACTGTTCCTTGGAGTCTCCAGGGACGGTGTGTAAAAACCATTGGTTACACCCCTTCTGAAGCAACAAGCTTCTCTTTGTCAATGTGGAGTTCCTTTGTGTCCTCAACCATGGCTTTTGTACAAAGAAAATATTATTCGGGGGCTAATTTTGTTCTTGGAAATAATATTCAATTCAAATTAAATCAACAAATTTTAAAGCTGAGATCTTTCTTAAATTTTAGGTTCAGATTGTAAATTCTATTTGCCTTATAAATAAAGTTGGATTTTATCAAAAATTTACAGGGACTTTAATAATTAAGCTCTTTAAAACAATTTAAAACACACTTATACAAACATGTCATCTACTTGTTTTCCTGAGTACATCCACTATTTCCTAACAACTTTTTCAAGAATGTCACTGACTCTAATAAATCTAATAAATTAGTCTTCTAAATAAGTTTTTTCAAATGTTCTAAAGTTTTTGACAAGTATGGTAAACTGGTTGTTACAAACCCAAATTAATTGCTCACATACACATTTTTAATTAGGGACATAAGGCTAATAAGTTAGATAATCAAATAATTAAAATTGGACATTAATTTAGACATTAGAACCAATAAACACAAAGAATTTCCACTTGTAAACAAAATTAGAAACACTATCCATCGGACACAATTGCTTATCTCTATATTTACCTGTAGAGCATCTTTGTATTAAAGTAGTGGTTCAAAGCAGAGTTTAATTTTGCCTTGTAGGGTGCACCTGGAAATGTCAGGAGATATTTCTGATGTTACAACAAAGGTGGGGGAGGAGAACTCCTGGCATCTACTAGTATGCTCCTAAACACCCTGTGGTGCACAGGTCTTGCGATGAAGAAACATTTCCCTTCCATTTCTTATTTGCTGGGAAGTAACTAACAGTGAATAAATAGGAGAGACGGCATATGGATTTATTAATGTGCAAAAGGGAATAAATTCAATTAAAGCAAATGAATGATTAGGATATTTTTGCCCGATGAAGATGACAGCTGTGGATTTTTCAGCTACTTTTCCCTCAAATTAAGAGATTTATCTTTAAGCATTATTTTTTTCTGGTTTTTCAAGACAGGGTTTCTCTGTAGCTTTGGATCCTGTCCTGGAACTAGCTCTCGAAGACCAGGTTGGTCACGAACTCACAGAGATCTGCTTGCCTCTGCCTCCCGAATGCTGGGTTTAAAGGTGTGCGCCATCACTGGCCGGCTTTCTTTGAGCATTTTTATTATAAAACGGTGTTGTGTTTTTCTATATTTGTAATGAACAATCCAAAAGTGAAAAATTAAAAGTTAGGCAGATACATTGTAATTGTAGTAGTTGAGAGGTAAAGACAGGAGGATCAAGAGTTCAAGCTCATGCTTGGTTACATAGCAAGTTTGAGGTCAGCCTGCACTATGTGAGACCTTATCTCAGCATCTCCCCTCCCAACTACACTTACAATGGTAACCAAAAAATAAATAAGTAGAACTAGCTCTTGTTGATCAGGATGGTCTCGAACTCACAGAGATCTGCCTACCTCTGCCTCCCGAATTTAAAGGCATGCACCACCACCGCCCAGCCTCATCTCCCCAAATTTTAATTCCACAGAAACACTATCTGTTTGTGTGTTTGTGGCTCTTTGGAGACCACCCACCGTTATCATATCTAAAATTTGGTCCCTCTCCTGGAACTCAATTTGCCTCCTTGGGGGTCTTTTCACTTTCACTGAGAATGTGTAATTTGTTGATGAAGGCCAGAAGAATAGCAAAATGATGTGACATTGTCAAGGCACAGAGAACTGTGTCAGATCTCGAAACAAGGAGACCTTAAGTACAAAACTACTTAAATGACAAATCCTGGGTTATTGAATTTTAGAAATCAACATCTTTTGCTCCTAAGTATTTACAAAAAGTCGAAGGACTTTCTTCTTTTTCTTCTTTTCCTTTCTCCCTTCATCACTCTCTCTCCCCCTCCCTTTCTCTCTTCCTTTCTTCCTTCTTCCCACCCTCCCTTCCTACCTATATTAATTACTTTTCTATTGCTATGACAAAACACCAGAAACAAGGCAACTTATAAGAGAAAATGTGTAATTGGGTTTGCAGTTTTAGAGGGTTAGAGTCCATGGTGGCTGAGCAAAGACACAGTGGTAGGTAGCTGGAGCAACAGCTAAGAGTTCACATCTCGCAAACTGGAGGCATAGAGCGCACTGGGAATGGCATGGGTGTGAAGGTTTGGAAATCTCTAAGGCTGCCTCCAGTGATACACCTCCTAATACTTCCTAAACCATTCTACCAAGTATTCAAACATTTGTGCCTATGGGGGCTATTCTCATTCACATTCCTCTCCTCTCTTTTTCCCGTCCTCTTTTCCTCTATACCGCCCTTCCTTTTTCCTTTCCTTCCTCTCTCCCCTTCTTCCTCCCATCCTTACTTCTTCCCTCTCTTCTTTCCTCCCATCCTCTGGTTTTTCCTTCCTTTCTTCCTTTTGTCCTTCCATCCTCCAACCCATCTTTCCCTCTTATTCTACAAGTTCTTCATGAGAAACAGCTAAGCGTCAAGCACTAATTCTTCTCTTAGCCATATACTTTATGCTTTTAACCATGCATTTTTATGGTCCTCTTTCCTTCTCTTCATCTCAGATCCTGGGCTTTCTAAGTTTGCCCTAAAGTAATTATTTCAAGCCTCTTGTCTACAATCCTGCTTAAATAAGTAATAAAAGGTGAAAATGTTGTCTTTCTGTGGTGAGACATCTCATTGTTTTCCTTAGGTAAATATCTTACTTTTCTTTTAGATGACAATAGAAAGGAAGTAATGACAAGACTGTGTTACCCAGCTTACTTTGCAGCTGGTGTTGAGCAATGCAATGTAAAGGGAGGTTTCTGGATGGAGTATTCATGAAGTCCCTTCAGAAGTTAATAGAAATTATCATGTGACTTTTGCTTCCTCTTTCTTTCCTGCTTTCTGGGGATAATAGATGACCTGAGTTCAGGCAACTATCTTGGATGCTAAGGAGGGCTTACAGACAGAATGTGCATACTTGCCTGGGGTAATAAAGACATAAAGGGACGCCAGTTTCTGGTGAGACTTTCTTCTCAGCACTGGACTGTTTCTGAATTTATTATATATGAAGAATAAATGAACTCGAACACCTTTTAGCCTTTGCTTTGGGCTTTTTTCTTCTATTTCCTATCTAATACTAATATCCTTCAGTGGTGGCACTAGGATTTCAACAGGAATTAAAACCTAAAGGAATGAACCTGACCAAGTATAATGCTGGACAACTGGAACTCTACCACTTGGGAGGCGGAGACAGTAAGATTAGGAATTCAAGGCCAGCCTTGGCTACATAGTGAGTTCTAGTTCAGCCTGAGCTGATTAAGAGTGAAAACAAAAACAGAAAAGAGAAAGAAAAAAATGTACTAAACTTTCACATAGAAAGCAACAATGAGGATTTTGAGGTGGGCCTTCTTTGGGATGTTGCCCTAATATAGAAAAAAATTAGGAGGTATGCTTTGTAATTGTGTTCTACCTTAGCAACTCAGCAATGCTAATCAGTATGTAAAATACCATTGAAAATGATACTGGCTTATACAACTATTCACTTAAATGATCATAAATTCTTTCAAATGAAAATAAATTTAAAAATAAGTATGTAAGTGTTTGATATCCCCCATTTGACTAGTTTTCACAAAAATCCTAAACTGGAATATGGACTTGTTTTTTTTTTTTTCCTTTTTATTTATTTTTTATTCTTTTTTAATTAAAATTTCCACCTGCTCCCCGTTTCCCATTTCCCTCCCCTCCTCCCAAATATTGCCCCCTCCCCCCACTCCCCTCCCCCTATCCCCACTCCTCTTCTCCTCCCCCCACACCATTCCCCCTCCCTCTCGATACTGAAGAGCAGTCCAAATTCTCTGTCCTGCTGGAAGACGAAGGTCTTCTATCTACGTCCAGGAAGGTGAGCGTCTAAACAGGCTAAGCTCCCACAAAGCCAGTTCATGTATTAGGATCGAAACCTAGTGCCATTGTCCTTGGGTTCTCATCTGCCTTCATTGTCCGCCATGCTCAGAGAGTCCAGAATCAACCCATGCTTATTCAGTGCCAGACCAGCTGGCCTTGGTGGGCTCCCAATAAATCAGTTCCACTGTCACAGTGGGTGGGTGCATCCCTCGTGGTCCTGATTTCCTTGCTCATGTTCTCCCTCCTTCTGCTCCTCATTTGGACCTTAAGAGCTCAGACCGTTGCTCCAAATTGAGTCTCTGTCTCTACCTCGATCCATCGCCAGATGAAGGTTCTAAGGTGATAGGTAAGACATTCATCAGTATAGGACAGGGTCATTTCAGGGTCCCTCTCCTCAGTTGCCCAAGGTACCAGCTGGGGACATCTCCCTGGACACCTGTGAACCCCTCTAGAGTCAAGTCTCTTGCCAACCCTAAGATGGCTCCCTTAGATAGGATATATACTTCGCTGCTCCCATATCCTCCCTTCCTATATCCCAACCATCCCAATCCCCCGAGCTCCTCCCATCCTCCCCTTCTCATGTTTCTCATCCCATTTCCCCTTTGCCCCATGCCACCTCACCCGCAAGTTCCCAGTTTTTGCCCTGCAATCTTGTCTACTTCCCCTCTCCATGCGGATGACTATATGATTTTCTTTGGCTTCACTTTCTTATTTAACTTCTCTAGGATCACAAATTATATCCTTAATGTCTTTTATTTATGGCTAGAAACCGATTATGAGTGAGTACATCCCATGTTCCTCTTTTTGGGTCTGGGATACCTCACTCAGGATAGTGTTTTCTATTTCCATCCATTTGCACGCAAAATTCGAGAAGTCATTGTTTTTTACTGCTGAGTAGTACTCTAATATGTATATATTCCACATTTTCTTCATCCATTCCTCCACTGAAGGGCATCTAGGTTGTTTCCAGGTTTTGGCTATTACAAACAATGCTGCTATGAACATAGTTGAACAGATACTTTTGTCGTTTGATGGGGTATCTCTTGGGTATATTCCCAATAGTGGTATTACTGGATCTTGGGGTAGGTTGATCCCAAATTTCCTGAGAAATCGCCACACTGATTTCCAAAGTGGTTGCACAAGTTTGCATTTCCACCAGCAATGAATGAGTGTGCCTCTTTCTCCACAACCTCGCCAGCAAAGGCTATCATTGGTGTTTTTGATTTTAGCCATTCTGACAGGTGTAAGATGGTATCTCAAAGTTGTTTTAATTTGCATTTCCCTTATCGCTAAGGAGGTTGAGCATGACCTTAAGTGTCTTTTGGCCATTTGAATTTCTTCTGTTGAGAATTCTCTGTTCAGATCAGTGCCCCATTTTTTTATTGGGTTCATTAGCATTTTAAAGTCTAGTTTCTTGAGTTCTTTATATATTTTGGAGATCAGACCTTTGTCTGTTGCAGGGTTGGTGAAGATCTTCTCCCAGTCAGTGGGTTGCCTTTTTGTCTTAGTGACAGTGTCCTTTGCTTTACAGAAGCTACTCAGTTTCAGGAGGTCCCATTTATTCAATGTTGTCCTTAATGTCTGTGCTGCTGGGGATAAACGTAGGAAGTGATCTCCTGTACCCATATGTTGTAGAGTACTTCCCACTTTTTCTTCTATCAGGTTCAGTGTGTTCAGACTAATATTGAGGTCTTTAATCCATTTGGACTTGAGTTTTGTGCATGGCGATAGATATGGATCTATTTTCATTCTTCTACACGTTGACAACCAGTTTTGCCAGCACCATTTGTTGAAGATGCTCTCTTTTTTCCATTGAATACTTTTAGCTCCTTTATCAAAAATTAGGTGTTCATAAGTTTGTGGGTTAAAATCAGGGTCTTCTACTCGGTTCCATTGATCGACTTCTCTGTTTTTATGCCAATACCAAGCTGTTATCAATACTGAGGCTCTGTAATAGAGTTTGAGGTCAGGGATGGTAATGCCTCCAGACGATCCTTTATTATATAAGATTGTTTTGGCTATCCTGGGTTTTTTGTTTCTCCATATAAAGTTGATTATTGTCCTCTCAAGATCTGTGAAGAATTTTGATGGGATTTTAATGGGGATTGCATTGAATCTATAAATTGCCCTTGGTAGAATTGCCATTTTCACTATGTTGATCCTCCCAATCCAAGAGCAAGGGAGATCCTTCCATTTTCTGGTATCCTCCTCAATTTCTTTCTTCATTGACTTAAAGTTCTTGTCAAAAAGATCCTTTACTTCCTTGGTTAGAGTTACCCCAAGATATTTTATGCTATTTGTGGCTATCGTGAAGGGTGATGCTTCTCTGATTTCCATCTCTGCTTCCTTATCCTTTGTGTATAGGAGGGCAACTGATTTTTTGGAATTGATCTTGTATCCTGCAACGCTACTAAAGGTGTTTATCAGCTGAAGGAGTTCTTTGCTGGAGTTTTTGGGGTCGCTTATGTACACTATCATATCGTCTGCAAATAATGAAAGTTTAACTTCTTCCTTTCCAATTTGAATCCCTTTGATCCCCTTATGTTGTCTTATTGCTACTGCTAGAATTTCAAGCACTATATTAAAGAGGTATGGAGAGAGTGGACAACCTTGTCGTGTTCCTGATTTTAGTGGAATAGCTTTGAGTTTCTCTCCATTTAATTTGATGTTAGCTGACGGCTTGCTATAAATAGCTTTTATTATATTTAGGAACGACCCTTGTATTCCTAATCTCTCTAAGACCTTTATCATAAAGGGATGTTGAATTTTGTCAAATGCTTTTTCCGCATCTAATGAAATGATCATATGGTTTTTTTCTTTCAGATTATTTATATGATGGATTACATTGATAGATTTTCGTATGTTGAACCAGCCCTGCATCTCTGGGATGAAGCCTACTTGATCATAATGGATAATTTTTCTAATGTGTTCTTGGATTCGGTTTGCCAGTATTTTATTGAGTATTTTTGCGTCGATGTTCATGAGTGAGATTGGCCTGTAGTTCTCTTTCTTGGTTGTGTCTTTGTGTGGTTTTTGGTATCAGAGTAACTTCAGCTTCATAAAAGGAATTTGGCAATGACTTCTCTGTTTCAATATTGTGAAATACATTAAGGAGTATAGGTATTAGGTCTTCTTGGAAGTTCTGGTAGAATTCTGCAATAAAGCCATCTGGACCTGGGATTTTTTTGGTGGGGAGGTTTTTTATAACAACTTCTAATTCTTCGCGACTAACAGGTCTATTTAGATTGTTCACCTGGTCCTGGTTTAACTTTGGTATATGGTACTTATCTAAAAAAGTGTCCATTTCTTTTACATTTTCCAATTTTGTGGCATACAGGTTTTTGTAGTAAGATCTAATGATTCTCTGAATTTCGTCTGTGTCTGTGGTTATGTCTCCCTTTTCGTTTCTGATTTTGTTAATTTGCGTATTCTCTCTCCGCCGTTTGATTAGTTTGGATAGGGGTTTATCAATCTTATTGATTTTCTCCAAGAACCAGCTTTTTGTTTCATTGATTCTTTGGATTGTTTTCTGTGTTTCTATTTTGTTGATTTCAGCCCTCAATTTGATTATTTCCAGTCTTCTACTTCTCCTAGGTGAGTCTGCTTCTTTTCTTTCTAAAGCTTTAAGGTGGGCTATTAAGTCTCCAATGTGTGCTTTCTCCGTTTTCTTTAAGTGGGCACTTAATGCCATGAACTTTCCTCTTAGCACTGCTTTCATAGTGTCCCATAGGTTTGAGTATGTTGAGTCTTCGTTTTCATTGAATTCAAGAAAGACTTTAATTTCTTTCTTTATTTCTTCCTTGATCCAGGTGTGGTTCAGTAGTTGACTGTCCAGTTTCCATGAGTTCATAGGCTTTCTGGGGATAGCATTGTTGTTGAATTCTAACTTTAATCCATGGTGATCTGATAAGACACAGGTGGTTACCGATATTTTTTTGTAACTGTGTAAGTTTGCTTTGTTACCGAGTATGTGGTCTATTTTCGAGAAGGTTCCATGAGCTGCAAAGAAGGTATATTCTTTCTTATTTGAGTGGAATGTTCTATAGATGTCTGTTAAGTCCATTTGATTCATTACCTCCGTTAATCCTCTTATTTCTCTGTTAGGTTTCTGTCTGATTGACCTGTCCATTGGTGAGAGAGGAGTGTTGAAATCTCCTACTATTAGTGTGTGTGGTTTGATGACTGCCTTGAGTTTTAGTAACGTTTCTTTTACATAAGTGGGTGCTTTTATATTAGGGGCATAGATATTCAGGATTGAGACTTCATCCTGGTGAATTGTTCCTGTTATGAGTAAGAAATGTCCATCTCCATCTCTTTTGATTGATTTTAGTTTGAAGTCAACTTTCTTAGAAATTAGTATGGCCACACCTGCTTGTTTCTTAGGTCCGTTTGCTTGATAAACCTTTTCCCAGCCCTTTACTCTGAGTAGATGTCTGTCTTTGTGGTTGAGGTGTGTTTCTTGTAAGCAACAGAATGTTGGATCCTGTTTTCGTATCCAATCTCTTAGCCTGTGCCTCTTTATAGGTGAGTTGAGTCCATTGATATTAAGTGATATTAATGACCAGTGGTTGTTAACTCCGGTCATTTTTCCTTCCTTTCTTTCTTTCTTTCTTTTGGTAGTAGAGTTTGTGTGTTTCCCTTCTTCAAGTTGTGCTGGTGAAGGGTCATTAGATGTCTGAGTTATTGTGGGCATTGTTGGACTCCTTGGTTTGTGATTTTCCTTCAATTACTTTCTGAAGGGCTGGATTTGTGGCTACGTATTGTTTAAATTTGTTTTTATCCTGGAAAACTTTGTTTTCTCCATTTATGGTGAACGAAAGCTTGGCTGGGTATAGTAGTCTGGGCTTGCATCCATGGTCTCGTAGTTTCTGCAGTATATCTATCCAGGACCTTCTGGCTTTCATGGTTTCCATAGAGAAATCAGGTGTAAGTCTGATAGGTTTACCTTTATAGGTAACTTGACCTTTTTCCTTTGCAGCTCTTAATATTCTTTCTTTATTCTGTATGTTTTGTGTTTTGATTATTATATGACGAGGAGATGTTTTTTTTTGATCCAGTCGATTTGGTGTTCTGTATGCTTCTTGGACCTTCAAAGGAATATCTTTCTTAAGGTTGGGAAAGTTTTCTTCTATAATTTTATTAAATATATTTTCTGGACCATTGAGCTGTACTTCTCCTTCTTCTATCCCTATTATTCTTAGGTTTGGTCTTTTTATTGTGTCCCAGATTTCCTGAATGTTTTGTGATGAGAATTTGTTGGTTATGCTGTTTTCTTTGATGAGAGTGTTTATTTTCTCTATGGTATCTTCAGTGTCTGAGATTCTTTCTTCTATCTCTTGTAATCTGTTGGTGGTACTTGTCTCTGTAGTTCCTGTTCGTTTATTCAAATTTTCCATCTCCATCCTTCCCTCGGTTTGTGTTTTCTTTATTACTTCCACTTCATTCTTCAAGTCTTGAACCGTTTCCCTTACCTGTTTGATTACTTTTTCTTGTTTCTCTTGGTTTTCTTGGGTATCTTTGAGAGATTTATTCATTTCCTCTACCTTTTTGTTTGTAATCTCTAATTGGTTGTGGCAGTTTTTCACCTCCTGTTTAAGGTCCTCTATTATTTTCATAAAATTCACTTTTGAGTCGAATTCTTCTAATTCTTCTGGATTAGGATGTACACTTCTCGTTTCGGGATTCCTGGATCCTGGTGATGTCACGTTGCCTTTCAAGTTGTTGGGGGAATTCTTGCATTGGCGCCTGCCCATATTTTCCTTCAAATGGAGCCAGGAGACGCCTGATGTCTTGGACCGGTCTTTGCTGTGACTAACTCTCTAGGTGTATCTCCTCAGTGTAGGGGCAGGAACCGTTCCCTTCCAGATGAACTCCTCAACACCAAAACATGGACGCGTGGTATTCCAATGACCCGTGTAAAGAAGGCCAAATGCAAGGGGTCGGGCGGGGTCGAGTAGAACACAGGCGACACTGCAGTACAAGCTGGAGGTGCCTGCGCTCCCTTTCGGGGGGGTTGCTGAGGCCTGCCCGCTAGGCAGGCACTCACTGCTCTGGTTGGGTAGCCTTAGTGTAGGGGCGTTTGTGCTCTCTACCGGGACCTTCCGCCCCAGGATAGTACACACTCACCCGTCCCGATGAAACTTCTCGGCACCTACACAGGAACTCCTGGATGCCCCAATGAGCCAGGGACTAAGGGAAGTAGGGCGCAGGCAGAGCAGGTCCAGGAGATCACAGCAGAGACTGCAGCCCCAGTAGCGGGGAGGGGGCCCCGCTTTCCCTGGCGGGGACCTTGAGGCCTGCCCTCTAGTCAGGCACTCACTGCTCTGGGCTGGTAGCCTTAGTGAAATGGCAGGAAACTGTTCCACAGCTAAGGACCTTGCAGACAAGGCAAGCTTGGGGGTGGGGGTGGGGGCGGGTGTGTAGGAAAGAAAACCCTGCAGCAGGAGCTGGGGGAGGGGCGTTTGTGCTCTCTACCTGGACAGTCCGCCCCAGGATAGCACACACTCACCCTTCCCGATGAAACTTCTCGGCACCTACACAGGAACTCCTGGATGCCCCAATGAGCCAGGGACAAAGGGAAGTAGGGCGCAGGCAGAGCAGGTCCAGGAGATCACAGCAGAGACTGCAGCCCCAGCAGCGGGGGCCTGCTTTCCCTGGCGGGGACCTTGAGGCCTGCCCTCTAGTCAGGCCCTCACTGCTCTGGGTTGGTAGCCTTAGTGAAAGGGCAGGAAACTGTTCCACAGCTAAGGACCTTGCAGACAAGGTAGGCTTGGGGGTGGGGGTGTGGGCGCGTGTGTAGGAAAGAAAGCCCTGCAGCAGGAGCTGGGGGGGGGGGGCGTTTGTGCTCTCTACCGGGACAGTCCGCCCCAGGATAGCACACACTCACCCATCCAGATGGGACTTCTCAGCACCTATGCAGAGATTCCTGGTAGCCCCAATGAGCCAGGGACCAAGGGAAATAGGGGGCAGGGAGAGCAGGTCCAGGAGATCACAAGCAGAGACTGCAACCCCAGCAGCAGGGGCCTGCTTCCCCTGGTGGGGACCTTGAGGCCTGCCCTCTAGTCAGGCACTCACTGGTCTGGGTTGGTAGCCTTAGTGAAAGGGCAG
This sequence comes from Chionomys nivalis, assembly GCF_950005125.1. Classification (NCBI taxonomy): domain Eukaryota; kingdom Metazoa; phylum Chordata; class Mammalia; order Rodentia; family Cricetidae; genus Chionomys; species Chionomys nivalis. Next base: position 134,749,834 of record NC_080112.1, read on the forward strand.
GAAACTGTTCCACAGCTAAGGACCTTGCAGACAAGGCAGGCTTGGGGGTGGGGGTGGGGGCGGGTGTGTAGGAGAGAAAGCCCTGCAGCAGGAGCTGGGGGAGGGGCGTTTGTGCTCTCTACCGGGACAGTCCGCCCCAGGATAGCACACACTCACCCGTCCTGATGAAACTTCTTGGCACCTACACAGGAACTCCTGGATGCCCCAATGAGCCAGGGACAAAGGGAAGTAGGGCGCAGGGAGAGCAGGTCCAGGAGATCACAGCAGAGACTGCAGCCCCAGCAGCGGGGGCCCGCTTTCCCTGGCGGGGACCTTGAGGCCTGCCCTCTAGTCAGGCCCTCACTGCTCTGGGTTGGTAGCCTTAGTGAAAGCTGGAATATGGACTTGTATTTATGCACTCTTTCCTTTTCTTCTTCCCTTTCTTTCTTTTTACTCATTTCTGAGGTAAAGTTTTATGTAGCCCACCCAGTCTGGCCTTGAACTCACAGTGTAGCCAAGGGCAATCTTGAACCCCACCTCAACCCTCCTGCTTCTGCTTCCCCAGTGCTGGGATTACAGTTGTATACCACCATGCCCAATTAATTCAGAGATCAAACCCAGGACTTCATGAATGCTCTGCCAACTGAGCCACAACGCTAGCCTGTGTTTGGGCGCCCTTAGAATCTGTGTTTTCTGTGTGCCTGTTTCCTCTGCTAAGGGAAGAAAAATCTAGAAGTGGACTTGGCTAAGCCGCAAGTATCTTAAGATACACATGTGCACAGTAGAAGGTAATCCAGGAAGCACATTGGTGCCTGGAGTGCTCCAGTTCTCAGCAGAAACTAGCACTGCTTAGTCATACAGTTCAAAAACATGAATCCTATCAACTTGGAAACTATATGTAAGAATTCCAGTGGCTAGGAAAATATGAATCATGAGGGCTGGGAAAAGGAAAACTAGGTTGCATTTATATGATATTAAAAAAAACTATTATGTGTGTGGGTGCCTTACACATCATCTGATACTGAGTATGTCTGGAGATAGAGCCTCCCAGGACAAGTAGTTAAATATGGTTTTTTACTTAACATCTAAGAACATGGGAGTCAATGTGAAGCTGTGGGTCTAAGGCTGGATTTCTATTGGTCTCATTTCCAACACATGATAGTTCACCCAAATATAAGGTCATTTATCCATCTATAAAATCATATTTTAAATATTTAAGTTTTCCAAAGACTGCAATTGAGCTGCCAAACACCTTGAACTACTAACGAAGACAAAAATAATCTCTCCTTCACAGGCATTGCAAAAACCACGGGCAGCTTCTCACTGAAATTTGGCTCATCACATTTTCCAGAAATGCCCCTGAATTTTTATTTTGATTTAAAGGAATAAAAATTGCTTGCTGGTTACTATATAATGTGTGCTTGTGTCAAACTGAATGCCAGCCCTTGAGACTTTCTTACTGCACATTCATGAATAAGAAGCAGCAATCCCATGGACCAGCTCTGTGTCTGTGACTATGCATAAGCAGCCAAAGTAGATGGTCCTGAAGCCAGAATCAAAACAGTCAACACCCGGAAACTATGTAACTCTATGTGCAACATCAGCTCCTCAAAGCAAATGATGATGGAAGTAAGTAGGAAGTTGCATGCTCAGGACCTGTGGCAGATAGGTTTGAGACCAAATAGCATCTTATTGGGCAGCATCTCAACTGGAAATAGAAGGCATGTTCAGCTGGTTTGTAATGACCACTGATCAAAGAAATCCTAGATGGAGGTACGGGCAGGACTGAGGGAAACAAACGGACATGGCAAAGTACCCTGGAACATGGAAAACACTTGCTCTCCCTGATGCAGAAAGGGAAAGAGGGTAAAACTATGTTATGAGCACCCAGTAAGAGCTAGAGCTATGGACATTGGACAAGTTATCATTGTAAAGGGAGACCAACTACCCCAACTTCCGTGTCTTCCAATCTCTTGTGTGGTGGCTCCCATTGGCCAAATCCAAGCAGAATCCAAAGGTTAAAGGCAAAGGGGTCTGAAACACAGAGCAGGGACCCAGATGGGACAAGGCTAAGGTAAGAAGGGAAATAAGACAGGACATCAACATGTCACAAAATGTAAAAGAACGGAAATAGTGTCACGTTCCAAACTTCGACTTGAGGATTAAATGAAACAATGAATGCATAATATGTATCAAAGTCCTGTCACAGAAAAGGGTCCATTAATGATAGCTAGAGGCTTTTGCTTGCCTGCTTGTTCATCCTGGTTTTGAGACAGGGTTTTGTGTTGCGCAGGTTGTACTGTAACTTCCTACGCAGCTGAGGACCTTAAATTCTTGCTACTTCCTCCTGAGTGCTAGGATTGCCAGAACATGCCACCGCCCAGCATTTATGCAGTGCTGAAGATGGAACCCAGGACTCTGTCAATAACACTCGAGCACTCTACCAACTGAGTTCCATCTACAACACCTATATCTACATGTGTGTTTATATCTATGGTGCTTTTATTGCATGGGCTATTACTATGTGTACTAAATCGTGGATAGTATAGTCATCAATGTTAAGATTTATGAGTCTTAAAGCTAGCTTACTCAGAAGTCTTTTTCCATTAAACTGTTTGAGTTTATTTGTCATAACATAATAAGTGATGCACCAGACAGCAGTTTCCTCTTGCTTAAGGCTGTACACTGACAAAATCAATGAACAATGAAGCACAAAGCAATGAATGCAAAGCTGGGTGGTGGTGGTACGCACCTTTAATTCCAGTACTCAGGAAGCAGAGGCAGGTGAATCTTTTGAGTCCGAGGCCAGCCTGGTTTACAGAGTGAGTTCCAGAACAGCCAGGACTACACAGAGAAATCCTGTCTCAACAAAACAAAAGAAAACAAGTCTAATGAATGCAAAGGAGCACCCCCCAAAAAAAAAATCTTGGAAAAAGAATACATCAAAAGCCCAAATTCAAGAGTCCATATCTTTGCAGGTAGACTCATAAGACATCCATGTATTCTATCATCTTCAGGTCTCAAAATTCTTCATCTGCCTTGCCTTTGATGTCTGAAGTTCTCCAAAGGAACAAAGTTTTTCTTTTGGTTGCTTAAGTGAAGACATGAAGTAAAAAGGGCCCTGGAGAAAAGACCTATTGGTCAAGAGTTTAGATGCTTCCTGAGAAGCAAGTATTGGTGGAATTGGAAGGATCAAGAGCCATGCTGAGACCTTCAGTGGAAAGGTTTTCTGACAGCAAAGGGAGGTCACAGGGCCTGTGTTTAATTAAGAGGATTATGAATGATGGCAATTTGAGGGAGTACATTTAGTGACGCCAGAGAATCAGAAGAGCTTTGACTGGGGGCAGAGGCAGAGCTAAGAAGTCACTTTCATGTGTGGCCACCAAGAGATGAAGCTAGTACAGAAAACTGACCTGGATCAACCTTAGTTGTACATGAGAATGACGTGAAAGTATTTAGCAATGAGAATGTAGAGATGTGAATATAGTAATATATGTTGATGGAGGTGGAGACATTTGGATGACTAGAATGTATTACACAATATATAAATGAAACATTAAATATATAAGATTATTTTTCTCTAAACTGTATGTGTAAATCATATAATTTCTTATTAAGTCAATCATTCAATAGTCCTAATAGTTTTAATATTTTTCTTTTTATTGAAAAAATATTTTTAAAGACAATATTGTTTACAATTTCCTCTCTCTCAAGTCCTCAGAGATCTTCCCCAACTCCCCCCGTCCAATTCCATGTGTATTTATTTTTAGAAAATCTTAGCAAGGTCTTTTCCCTTCCTTCCTTCCTTCCTTCCTTCCTTCCTTCCTTCCTTCCTTCCTTCCTTCCTTCCTTCCTTCCTCCCTCCCTCCTTCCCTCCCTCCCTCCCTTCCCTCCTTCTTCCTCCTCCTCCTTCTCTCTCTTTATCTTTCTTTCTCTCTCTCTGCCTTTGAGATATGGTCTCATATAGCTCAGATTAGCCGTGTACTCACTCTACAGTCTAAGATGAGTTTGAACTTCTTATCCTTCTAACTCCACCTCCTGAGTGCTGGAATTATAGACATATGACACAAACATGCCTGTTTATGCAATGTTGCAGATCAAATTCAGGGTTTTCTGAGCTAGAGCTAAGCATTCTGCCAACCAAGCCACATCCACAGCCTATAGCTGCTCTTTTGCCTGTTTGTTGACACTGGCTGTTACTACCAACTTAAAAACCTCAGTGAAAAATGATTTGAAACTGAAAATAACAACAAATTCTTTTCATAGGATCTGGGGATGTAGCTCAGTGGCAGAGTGCCTGACTCTTATGTATGAGGTTGGGGGTTCTATCCTCAATAGTACAAAAAATTCCAGCATTAACTCGATGTAAATTGTAATCTCACCTAGTAGGTAATTCATATTAATATCATATTTCTAAGGCTGATACACATTTCAGCTTCTGTTAAACATTGATAGTTGGAGATTTTATGAAGCTCATAATTCTGAGAATTTTTTATACTCAACGTTTCTTTTCATGCCTTAATCTTGAAAATCAACGGTCAAAGTATATGATGTACTTGAAACAAATCATGAATATGAAACCACTCATACTGTATAAAATGATCTTTCTTGATGGTTTTATCTTTGTGTATAATGTATATGTCTTTGTACATGTGAGTGCAGTTATACACTATGCATGGGTCAAGCAAGGTCAGAGGGCAACCTCCAATGATAGTCCTTGAATTCCATTTTGTTTGAGGCAGGGTTTCTTGCTGTTTGCTGCTATGTACACTAGGGTAGCTGGTCTTCAAATCTGGAGGTCCTCCTGTGTCTGCTTCCCATCTTGCCAAGGGAGCACTGGGGTTACATAGACACTACCAGGTTTTTTGAGACAGACATTCTGTTGCCATGGGCAAAAACAGAGACAAACTAGGAATGAGTGGGTGTGGCAATGTGCCAGTACAGCGTTTAATTTGTGAGTTCTGGGATTCAAATTTTATATCATTCCCACAGGTGAAAATATCCTTAGTTTTCAGTTTAACAGCTGAGTATACATAAGTTGGAGGCCAGAGTCTCCCTTTATACCCAACGAGCAATCTCTGTTCTACCAGATTTATTATTTTATTACATCATGCAAAGAGAATTGAATACAGTGTTTTATTTCCAAATTAGATTATCCATAAACTTTCTTAAAATGTTGGTTAAAGCACTATTATTTTTATAGACAATAAAGTTTCCCTAAAAAATATTTGTCGCTTAAATAACTTTTAGCATACTAAACTATACCTCTCAGTTTTATTATATCCACCCAAACTCATTAAACTATATTTAGTCTGAAATCTCATAATCAAAATATTCTTATGTTAGTGAAGACAGAAATTGTAACTACTCTGATTTGGTCATCCATTTTACACACACACACACTATTATCATATGTGTTTAAAAAATTTGAAGACCAACATCTGACAGAATGCTGATCTCTAAAATATATAAAGAACTCAAAAAGCTAGACATCAAAATACTAAATAATCCAATTTAAAAAATGGGGCAAAGATATAAACAGAGAATTCTCAACATTAAAATCTCAAATGGCCAAAAGACTTTAAGAAATCGCTCAACATCCTTAATCATCAGGGAAATGCAAATCAAAACAACTCTGAGATTCCATCTTACACCTGTCAGAATGGCTAAGATCAGGACAGCTTATGCTGGAGAAGATGTGGAGTAAGACGAACACTCCTCCACTGTTGGTGGGAGTGCAAACTTTTATACAGCGACTTTGGAAATCAGTACGGCAATTTCTCAGAAAATTGGGAATTAGTCTACCTCAAGATCCAGCATTGGGCATATATCCAAAGGATGCTCAATCATACCACAAGGACATGTGCACAGCTATGTTCATAGCAGCATTATTTGTAATAGCCAGAATCTGGAAACAACTTAGATGCCCCTCAACCAAAGAATGGATAAGGAAAATGTGGCACATTTAGACAATGGAGTATTATTTGCAGAAAAAAAACAATGACATCATGAAATTTGCAGGTAAATGGATGGAACTAGAAAAAAATTCATCCTGAGTAAGGTAACCCAGATCCAGAAAGGAAAACATGGTGTGTACTCACTCATAAGTGGATACTAGATGTAAAGCAAAGGATATCCAGACCCCAACCCACAGCTCCAGAGAAGCTAGGTAACAAGAAGGACCCTAAGAGGGATACATGGATTGCTCTGGAAGGGGGAAATAGATAAATCTTCTGGGCAAACTGAGTGAGGTGGGGGTGCGGTAGAGGGAGGGTATAGGGGATGAGAACGTGAGGGACCTGGATGTTGAGTTGGGGGAGGGACAGAGTAGGAGAGCAATGAAAGAGATATCTTGATAGAGGGAGCCATTATGGGGTTAGGGAGAAGCCTGGTGCTAGGAAAATTACCAGGAATCCACAAGGATGACCCCAGCTAAGACTCCTAGCAATAATGGAAAGGGTGCCTGAACTGGCCTTCCCCTGTAATCAGATTGGTGAACACCCTGTTATCATAGAACATTCATCTAGTAACCAATGGAAGCAGATGCAGAGATTAGTCAAGCACAAGGCCGAGCTCCAGGAGTTCAGTCAAAGGGAGGGAGAAAGGATTATATAAGCGGGGGGGGGGGGGGGGGGGGGGAGAGGGTCAAGATCATGATGGGGAAACCTACAGAGACAGCTGTCCTGAGCTCATGGGAGCTCACAGACTGTAGGCTGACAGCTAGGGAACCAGCGTGGAACCAAACTAGACCCTCTGCAAAAGAATGAGAGTTGAGTAGCTTGGTCTGTTTGAGGGACCCCTGGATGTGGGACCGAGATCTATCCCTGGTACAAAAGCTCGCCTTTTGGAATCCATTCCTTATGGTGGGGTGCCTTGCTCAGCCTTGATGCAGGGGTGGAGGGGTGGGGGCTTGGTCCTGTCCCAACTTAGCATCCTAGGCTTTGTTGACTTTCCATGGGAGGAGTAGATGGGGGATGGGTTAGGGGGAGGTGGGGAGAAATGGGAGGAGGGGAGGGAGAAGAAACTATGGTTGGTATGCAGAATGAATAAAAATAAACAATTGGAGACAATTGTTGTAGGCCCAAGTGAGCTACCTCTACAGGACCAGGCCCAAGCCAGCGACTTCTGTAAGAGCAGGTACAAGGGAGCAACCTACAAGGGAGCAGGCTGAGCCAGAGAACTGCTACATTTGCAAATATCTCTGATTTATCAGTTACTTGCATGTGCCCCCTTTGTTCCCATATTTGAGGTCTTATTTTTCCACTATAAAGGGTTGATTGTTTTTAGGAAATTTTTCATGTAGAACCTTTGAAATAAAGACTTATGAATCATTTTGTTCTTTTTCTGCCATATGTATCTATAGCTACAATAGATTCACCATCATAGACATATAATATACCTAGTTTCAATAATTTAATTTTCCTCTAAGAATTTATGTAATTCTTTGGGAAAAAAAATCTCTTAAATGTTGCTGTCTGAAAGCCAAGCTGCCAAAATTTTAGTACTCAGTTTCCATTGCATTTGATCCTGAACCCACACTCCTGCTTACCCAGCCAGGAGACAACCTTGCTGCCGTGCTCTCCCTACCATGCTCTCACACAGTGAGGCAGAAGCAAGCTTGTTTCCCTCATAAAAATGAACTATTCTAATAGAGTGGTTCAGTTTCTTTTAATTTGACCCACTACAAATACAGTCCTATTGTACCTTCATCCTGTTCTTCATGACTGTCATTTGCATCATTGAAGCTATAATGAAAGAACATAGGTCCCAGCTCTAGGAAAGGTGGGAAAAGATAGGAACAGACATAGAAATATCACAGATGGCCTTTCTAGATCTACCATTTGACCATTATCTATAAAGAAAACTGGGGAATAAACTATAGTCAGGTGGTTTAGGTGGACAGTTATAAGTACCAACTGCAGGGAATTATTTCATTAATAAACTAAATATCTTACATTTAAATAATTATATTCTACTAACATCAATAACTAATGAGTCAAAAATGAGGGGGTTCTGAATATAGAGTATCATTTGATGGCTGGTTACAAATAAGCAATGCATTCTTTGGTGCAATAGTACTCTGAGGTATAGTGCATGTTGATTTTTATATCATTAATTATAGTAGACAGAGACAATAAATATGGCTGTGTTATAATTCCTTAACAAATTATTTTATTGTTTTTCTGGTGAAAATTACACAAAAACAGTTGAATATATTGTGATACTGCTTAACAAAGTCATATATAGTAAAGCATTAATACATTATTATCATGAAGAAAGAACCAACTGAGGTGTAGTCCCCCCATACAATGATACATATACTATTTGAATCAAGAAAGGTAGATAGAAATATGTGCTTCTTCCCTAAAAGTCTCCTCTGCAAGATTGTGTTCAGAGGTTGTGAAGATCTTGCCAAGACATACCTTTGTCATGTTTAACAATGATTTGCTACATACACTGAGGCTAATAAAACTGCCCTT